>NC_038251.2:33622595-33704108 GCF_000004515.6 Glycine max
AACATGTCTGAGATGCCTTGTGATTCTGCAGTCACTACTAGAAAATAGGCTTTTAACATCGGTTATTAAGGACTTTCAAGATTGGTTATTAACTGATGTGGAAACTAACGACGCTAAAAGTATCAATGTTAATATTAGTTTTTAAAAACCGATGTTGTTATTTGGATTTTTTTTAAATATCTTAATTATTTTTTTAATTACCAACTGTAATTATACATATCACAACTTATCATTCAAAGTTGTAAAAATTCTAAAAATAAACCAAATTTATAAAAAAAAAATACCACCAAGAGTTACAAACTTAATTTACACAAAATATATCACCAAACATACCACTAAGAGTTATAAACAAAATATACCACCAAGAATTATAAACAAATATTTCCCTCAAATGTTTTTAGGATGCTCCAAGTATCATTTCCCACAAAATATACCACCAAGAGTTATAAACAATAATTTACAGATATTAGTATAGTATAATATACTATATCATAATGCTACATTTAAAGTAAACTAATATAAGCAATACTGATGTGTTGTATCATGTCATTTTTATTTGAGAATAGTCTTGAAATTCTTAACCTGATCCATAATATGAACTGTGTTGAACATTTCCTTTGGTTTTTTGTTAATCTTCGTCATTGTGTTAGTCATTTCCTTTCAATTCTGTTGATCTTCATTCATCGTTTCTAAACTCCATTTATAATATAATAGTTAATATTAAGAATAAATATACATGCCTACTTACTAGTATTCAACCAAGACATATGATATTGGTCTAGTACATGCCACAGAGTTTAAATACACAATGCATATACTCATTTTTGAAAACCAAGAATGATATTCCTATTTTGAAAAAAATTGGGGGCCTAAGGCTGTAGCTGAATTCTCACACCAGCACAAAGTCTCATTATAAGAAAAACAGAATGGCATGCATCGAAAGTACCACATAACACACTGCAACCTTCCAACCAATGACCCTCCTGCATTAAACATTGTTGTGGCATACATAGGTGATATAAATTGAAACCATTTTCTTGTCTCATGATAAATCAAACAAACTCAATGCATTATCAAATTCTAATGCTATCCTATTCCAACCTATATTGGCACAAAAATTCAAAATACATTTGATATTGTTTTCCAGTTTATATTCAATACACACTTATTCATCAATTAAAGCTTTCTTTCAACCATACCATAATAGAAGGTAACTAGTGCACAAATTGGTTGGTAAAGTAGTGATCATGTTCCTCAGCTTGTTGAACCCTACACATTAACAAAAGGAATCACTACTAAAAAATAGGGTTTCAACATCGGTTATTAAGGACTTTCAACATCGGTTATTAAGTACCAATGTTGAAAGTAATACCGTTAACATCGGTTTTCCAAAATCGATGTTAATATAAAATTACAACATCGGTTATTTAAATAACTGATGTTATATAATAAGAATTATAGAAAAAAGAAATATATCTTCATATCAACATCGGTTTTTATCACAATCGATGTTAATATATGCAAAAACAATTTACCAATGTTGTATGTCTACATTAACATTGGTTTTGGTACAAACCAATGTTGCTGGTAATAAAACAACATTGGTTTTATTAAAAACTGATGTTGTTGATGAAGCTTGACAATAGTTTTTAAAAGAACTGATGTTAATATAACATACAACATCGGTGTTTTTTTATTAAAACTGATGTTATTTTTTATGATTTGTTTTAACATGCATGCGGTCTATTTTTTTAATAACCTTAAAATCAACTTGCAAATTTTAAAAGCAGAATCGCAACATATAATTTTCATTCTATTTTGAAACAGTTTTTTCCAGAAATTTCATCATAAATTTATTATTTACTATGAATTAAAAGAATATTTAATGTTAAGGAGACATGAATTGTAAAAAATGTAAAGTAACTAAACTACAATTACAAAATTTCCTAAACACTAATTGTTTCATTTTTTACTTTCAAATAATACTTTGTCCACTGAATGCGAAGTGCCTTCAATCTCTCTAGTTCCAATGGTCTAGCATCATTGAAATACTGCATAATATAATCAAACATAAGTTAATAATATAATACCAATCATAACAAAATGAAATTAGTTTGAATTAAACAATTATCATTTCCCAATTATTCTTGAAACTTCCTAAGATTATAGTTGACATCCAGTGCATGACGTAATACCCACACCCAGTGTTTCCTTTTTGTTTATTACACTAAATACATTATGAAATTTAGATATTCAACGTTAAGTACAAATTAGTCTACACAAATATAACTAGAGCATTGTTTAAATGACTTACTTTAACAACAATCCACCTAGCAACAACCTTGGATTTACTTTGTGGAGTATTGTCAAGTCCTTTCAAAGCACTATTGAATACAAACATGGATGCGTATTTTATAATTAAAATATTGATGTTCCTGACTAATGGTAATGCAAATGTATTGAAAAATAACACTGACCTATTAATTATTCCTTTGAGGTAGTTGTCTGACCTATTATGCAACGAACAAAACCAGATATTTTCCTTAAGCAAAATCACGACCATTTGCCAATGTGCACTGCAGTGGAAACCAATATAGGTTATTATATTATTATACATTATTTAAATTCATTTGTTCAGTTTAAATTACCTATTCAAGTAGGCTGCAAGGTACACATCCCTCTTTGATTTCTGCATCCAAATTTTAATATAACTTTCTGATTCAAATTGTGATTGCCTAGATCTTTGTATGGACTGTGGCTCGAGGAATCCATACACATTGACATTCCCCACTCGCATACTTGTCTCGGTCATATGCCTATTGTTGTTAAAATAAAGTAAATTATGTGTGAATTTAAAACAATAAGTTAGGTAATAAACAATAATGTAAACTGACTTACAAAATCCATAACTGTATAACAAATATGCTGAGACATTGACCATTGTGTACTATTTCAGACAAATCTTCATGCTTTATGTATAAGGGTAAGTTGTCATTAAACACCCCAAACACGGTAGCATCCCACATAACCTGCAACGACTTAAGAAAAAGTTGTGGGATGGTCAATGTCATCAAATATAGGGGATCATTAACATCATGATCCGGCCTATCTGCAGGTTTTGTTGGTCCCACAACTCCCTGTTTATCCAAGACAAGTTATTAACATAATTTAATGGAAATGAACAATTTAATTGAAAAAAAAAAGCATTTAATGATAGTGAAATACTTGTTCTGATAAACGCTTCACAAGATGTGTCGGCCAAGCAACAAAGGTGTTAAGTGCCTACCTCACTAACTGAACCTCTTCATTGGGTACAGGAATGGAAGCATCTGCATCTCTAACTTCCTCAACACCAACCTTGACTTGATCATGGCGCAAAGGGATGTTGTGAACAGTTGTCGACTCCTCATAAAGTTTTCCTAGGGTAACCAGGCAGAGAGGATTTTCTTTGATGTATAACCCGTATGTCTCTAAGTCACTCATGTCTGGATTGTTCCCTAAGGAATCAACACAACTCTCCTTTGTGCTAACATGAGCAGTTGAATGACCAACCTCTGGCTCAGGAGGTAGTGCGAGTCCCTGTGATTGCATCTGGGACTGAAACTGAGACTGTATCTAGCTGAAGGATAACATTAGTTGTCAAGTCACTTTTTCTGTGATCGACTCCTTTAGTTGGTCCCTAATTTTTTACATCACCTGCTCCAGGTCTTCAAGAGCCACAGACGAAGACATGCGGGAGGTCCTTGGAGCTGGTCCAAAGTATTGCTTGATCGTGATACCGGCTCCAGCAGCACGTACACGACCAGGGTGTTCTAGTCGCCCAATAGCAACAGTCAGTACATCCTAACATCCATGGGCGACAAAGGAACCCTGTGAGGCTTGGTCCTCCAATGAATCCTATAAGGAACACATTTATTGGTTTACTCAATCACACAATAAACATAAATAATTGCAATTAACAATTGAAATTGACTTACAATCTTATTAGCAATTTCCTTTACTGCCTCATATGTCATTTGCCCAGTTTTCTTGGTGCGGGCCATCTTCTACTTCACGTGTCGTCTAATGAGAGATGGAAGATCAATCACGGTGTCAATGCTTCTGGATCGAGCAACTTCCTCGACTTTTTTCTTTTTCTTCTCCTCCATCAACTTGTTTTCTAGATATTCATAACCCCCACGAGACAACACGTGAAAGACAATGTTTTGTTTCTGGATGGCCTATGCCTTTTTTCATACATCCTGCAAAAATTAAACATTATCACAAGTTATCATTGCAATGCATAATAGTAAGTGAATTTAAAGTTTAAAACAATGAAAATCACAAACTTACCTCCCACGAAGGGTCTCTGTGGGTCTGACAAAATTGGACCCACTTCTCCTTGCTAATGCCGCACTTTTCGCATACAATGTCATCAACCTTTCCTTGTCGGCTGCAAGTGCCCATTTCGACGTCAAATCATACTTAAATTTTCTGCACTACTCCCTCACAGTCTGAAGTATTTTCTTTTTTGTCCTCAGATCAGATGCTTCAGGGATATCAAATTTAGCCTGACAAATGGAAAATTACATTTTATTGTTACTAAATAACAATTTGATTGTTAATCAACAAAATGCAACATTTAACTAAAATACTTGAATATCCTCCTATATCAAATCCTTCTGAGCAGCAGGGACTTGTTTCCAATTCTCGTATGTCACATCTACCTTATCACGAGCGACGATACCCAAATATGTTCTTAACTTTTTTCTGTGACGACCGTCAACTTTCCTATGGAAGCAATGTCTTCCAAGGTTATTTTGATGATACCAAAGAATCAAGAGTCAAGCAAAATCCAAAGATTCAAGAATCAAGTTTCAAGAATCAAGATTCAAGATTCAAGAATCAAGTTTCAAGAATCAAGATTCAAGAATAATCAAGATCAAGATTTAAGACTCAAGATTCAAGAAACAAGGGAAGACTCAATCAAGATAAGTACAAAAATAAAAGTTTTCCAAAACATTGAGTAGCACAAGAAGTTTTCACAAAATCATTACCAAAGAGTTTTAATCTCTGGTAATCGATTACCAGAAGGTAGTAATTGATTACCAGTGTTTTAAAACGTTAAGATTTCAAATTTCAAGAATTACAACTTGTGTTTAAACATTTTCAACGTGTGTAATCGATTACACAATACTTGTAATCGATTACCAGTGTTTCTAAACGTTTCAATTTTCAAAATTCAAAATGAAGAGTCACATCTGTTGATGTGTAATCGATTACACCTTAATGTTAATCAATTACCTGTGACTGATTTCAAAAAATACATTTCTAAAAGTCACAATTCTTCAGGTGACTTGTTTCTGAAGATTCTTTCAAAAGTCACAACTTTTTTAAGTGATTAGTTTTAAAAAAATTGCCAAGAGTCACAAGCTTTGACTTGAGTTATCAAGAGATTATAAATATGTGACCATGGCATGAATTTCATAATGAATCAATCAATCATCTATCTTTCAATCTTCTCTCAACATCTTTCAATACCTTTCAACTCTTTCTACAAAATTTTCTCTTCATCTTTCTAAAAGTTTTTGTTCAATATTTTCTCTTTCAAGAAAATTTCTTTGATAAAAAACTTGTGCTATTCATCTTTTTAATTCTCTTCTCCCTTTTCCAAAAGAACGAAGGAATAGCCACCTAAATTCTTTTGTGTCTCTCTTCTCCCTTACAAAAGATTCAAAGGACTAACCGCCTGAGAATTCTTTTGATTATTCACTTCCCCTTAAGCAAAATATTTCAAAGGACTAACCGCCTGAGATATCTTTTGTTTCCCTTTACAAAGATTCAAAGGACTAACCGCCTGAGAATTCTTTGTCCCAACACATTGGAGGGTACATCCTTTGTGGTACAAGTAGAGGGTATATCTACTTGGGGATTGTTATACTGAGAACAAGAGAGGGTACATCTCTTGTGGATCAGTTCAAGTGAAGGGTACATCCACTTGGTTTTTTTAAAGAGAATAAGGGAGGGTACATCCCTTGTGGATCTTTGGCTTGTAAAGGATTTTACAAGGTTGAAAGAAATCTCAAGAACCACAAGTTGCTTAGGGACTGGATGTAGGCACGGTTTGTCGCCGAACCAGTATAAATCTTGTGTTTGTCTTCTTCTTCCTTACACTCTTTAATTTCCACTGTGTACTTTTCTTTTACGCTTTACTTTTGTTTATATTACATAACTTAGTAGTAAAGCCTAATTAAATCTAGTAACATTAAGAATGATAAGTTTTTAATTAGTTAAGGAACATTAATAATTAATTCAGCCCCCCCTTCTTAATTATTCCGAGGCCAGTTGATCCAACATTTCCCGGTTGTAGGATCCACATGGACTAGGGGTCTCTCTACCCCAACTGGTCTAGTAGTCAATGATCTCAGGCGTGTGGCTTTTCTTGTTCGCTTCAAGGTAGGAGGGGAATGTGATGCTGCATCAATAGGAGGAGGAGGAGGAGGAGGAGGAGACCTGTGTGGTGTAGTCATTTGCCTGTAAAGAAAAAAACATTAATTAATTTTCAACATTATCACAAAACTCAATAGCTTATGTAATTTAATGGACTGAAATAAAGTACATAATAAAAAAATTACATTAGGCGATGTTAATTAATTCTCCTTCATCATGATCATTACGATTAACATGAATATCGTTAGCTTCTTCTTCTCCGACGACGTTAGGAAAAATTTGTGTGGACAAAGGACCAACATAAGTATCAATGTGTGAATCATCATCTTCAACATTAACACCAATTGTTTTCCTGTGTAGAACCACTGACCACCTTTCATAACAAGGGTCTTGAACATAAAATACCTGTTTAGCTTATTCTGCCATGATGAAAGGGTCATTCTGGTAAGCGAGTTTCTTTAGATCTACCAATGTAAATCCTACATCATTGATCCGCACACCGGTATTGCTGTCAACCCATTTACATTTGAAAACACAGACAGTAAATTTGACATAGTTCAGCTTCCAAATTTCTTCAATGAAACCAAAATAAGGGATGGAAGCTACTCGGTGATTGTCATCATGTACACTAGTGAAGTGTTGAGATTCAACCCTTAGGGTAACCCCATTATTTTGCATTGTACTTTTCTCGTCTTGTGCTTTTGTGTAAAAGGAATACTTGTTTATATCGTTTTGTCAAGTTATAACATTTCTTTTAGGCCCATCTGCTAGCTTTCTTAATGTTTCAGAAGCATTATCATCAACAAAGATTGTATCTTTAAACCAATCTAGGAAAGTCTTGTTATGCTCTTTCAAAACCCTGTTCTGTGACATTTTTGGATTACTTTCTTTCACTAAACCTTCATGGCGAAGTATGTATGGAAAAACTTCATTACTATTATTCAACACATACAAATGAGTTTAATGCAAATCTGCTACACTTGGAGTAATAATATGCAGTCCTCTTGAACCCTTACATCCCACTCTTTCATCATGCAAAGACTTGGGAAGGCCAACAGGTTTAGATTTTTCAATGTACTCTAAACGAAATTCAATGGTTTGTTCTGCAATGTAACTTTCCACAATAGATGCTTCTAGACGGTGTAGATTCTTGGTATACCCTTTTAAGATCTTTATGTATCGCTCAACCAGGTACATCCACCACTAATAAACTGGACCATAACATTTGATTTCTCTGACCAGATGAACATTTGAGTGAACCATGATGTCGAAGAAAGCAGGAGGAAAATACATCTCCAACTAACACAATATAATAACGGTCTTGTTTTCCAGTTCATCTAACTTGACAGGATCAAGGACTTTGCTACATATGGCATTGAAGAAAAAACACAACCGAGTTATGGCAAGCCTGACTTTGTTAGGCAAAATGTCTTGTATGGTCATGGCTAACAATTGTTGCATCAAGACGTGGCAATCGTGAGACTTTAAGCCTACCAACTTAAGATCCTTCAATTGCACAAGGCTCTTAATATTTGAAGACTATCCTTGTGGGACTTTGACACCGTGCAGACATTGACAAAAACTCATCTTCTCCTTTCTGGACAAAGTATGACAAGCTGGAGGCAAGTATATTTTTTTACCATCAGACCTTGGATGTAATTGCGCTCATATACCCATGTCAACTAGATCTTGACGAGTATTTGTTCACTTAAAAAAATAATAAAATAATGAAATAATTATTATTGTACTGCAACTAAAATAATACTATGTAGCTAAACCAAGAAAGTTGTCCAGCTCTACTAGTATCAGAGGAATCACATGACTAGGGTCCAGGAGAACCAGTAAAGAATATAATGTTGCCACTTGCCAATCTAGAGGCTAATGATAATTTATAGTCAAACTCAAGATTTTTGGATCAGCTAGCTCCATTGGCTCTATAGGGTTCTGAGGGTTCACTTGCAAAACATGAAATGCCTTAGGAAATTCTAGTAAAAACAATGTTGTTGTGGTTATGACTTGCAAAACATGAAATGCCTTAGGAGTAGTTATTCAAATAACTGACTGTAATGTTAGCTTCAACTTGTTTTTGGTTCATTTTGAATATAATTACATAAGGCTTTTTTGCATTTTATTAAGATAGAAAATTAAATCAAGTTGAAATACTAACTAACAGATAAAGGTTCATATATTTGGTCTCATGTTGAAAAAATTATTTTGATCCCATAATTATTTTTTAATTGAAACAACTATAGGTAGTTTTTGTATTGGATTAAAAAATTTATATTTAGTACTAACTTGCTTTTAAAATAAAGCACTCAAATATAAATTACTTCACTTCAAAATCAATTTATAAAATCAATTTCATTCAAATCTATTTTGCAAGTGTTCAACCATGCACACACTTATTGGCAACACAATTCTTTCTAAACTGTGTGTTGAGAAAGCAATTGTGTCACATCTGCTTCTATGAGGAGAGCAACCTGATATCTTGGCAGGCTATAAATTGATGTCTACAATGTATGGAAATGTCACGTATGTTCCAAGAACTTTTTATGCCAACAGGGAAGAGATGCTAAAGAGCTATGCCGAGTCCGTGGCTGGTAACGATGGTTTTGCCCTATGGTTCGGTGATATCGTTCAAGCTTTTTCAACAATTGAATTGTCTACTTCTCCAAATTCTATGCAAATGGATGTAAGTAGAAGTAAGGGAAGCCATCTAAAGATTTTAGTTTCCAATGAAGGTGCTGGTGATTCTGTTGCTCTACTAGGTAATGAGAAGATGGAGTTTCCAAAACAACAATTAATATCTTTAGGAACATTCTCTTTTAACTAGGTAAAAATTCAGATAGAATTGGACCTAAGCAATCAGCAGTCTTTCTTAGGCAGTGCCTATATATGTTTTCCTAGATAAAAAATGAATTTTCTTTTATTAGAAAAAATAGTTTATGTTTGCAAATGCACATATCTTCTCAATTCTTTGTGAACATGCAATATGGCCTTAACATCAAATGAGGTTTGGATCCTTGTATAATCACAAAGAAACAAACATCTTATTTACACACCAAATTCGTAAATGATTGAATTGGTTAAAAAGGACAGTAAAATTCATATGCATTTGTGCAAGTAATAATGTGAAACCTGTCTTCTACCTGACATGTATATTCGTGTGATTTAGTTGTTCATTGCACTGTCTTGTCTAGGCAGGCTATGTTTTTTTTAGAATTTACATCTTGACATCTTTTTCGTGTTCAAACTACTGGGTTTTTTTTTCTTAAAAAGAAAATCATTTTTTGGTATTTATTCGTTTCATTTAATTCTCTAAGTTGGTGCTTAAATTCAGTTAACTTTAGTGGTTGATTGCTCAATAACTTTATGAAAATGTTGTTTCTTTGCATAGGTGTTATTCGCTTAGTGCAATACTTATCACATAATCATTTACTTGGAAAACAAAGGTATTTTCTGTACCAATTTCCTACTTATACCTTATTACTGAGATGGTTGTGTTGTACTGATTGATATATAGATGAAGGAATCTACTCTACTTCTACTCCTATCATTCTACAACTAAAAGTAATAATTCTTCATTGATACAATTGATTGATATAAACAATATATCTATAACAAACTCACTCAAACAAAAATATAACAAATTTCTTCTAAAACCTAACTAAATGAGATATTTATCTATTATTATTAAAAGTCAAATACATAAATATCAATACTGAGGTATGTTCTACAAGGGGAAATAAGTAGAAGAATAAACACATGGGATGAGGATGACAAAATAGAAAATAAGGGGAATATTCATGTCATCAAGTCTGGAGCATAACCAAATGCTAAGAAGTGAAGGAATTGAGGGATGAGGAAGGTTGGAATTCAGTTTGAGAGTAAATGAGGGAAGATAGGAAGTGCAAGTAGCCATGATTTGAAGGGAAGAAGGAATGGGTTTGGGCTAGAGGTTTGAGCATCAGTAAAACTCTAGATTTATCTTTTAATTTCTGCAATTTCTATTTGTGTAAGGTGCTAGTTTCCAGTGTTTTTACCAGTAAAATCAGTCCCTGTCAAAGGTTATTGACAAACAAAATCATTAAAATGAAGATCTATATCGAAGACTTGGGGTCATTTTGTGGACCCAAGCACCATTATCCTGCTATATCACTCTTCATCCATAAAGTTGAAGCAGAGGAACATGAAATGAGACACCCATAAAAAACAGATCATATGAATAATTTTGTTGTTGGAACTTTGGAGTATAATTTGTAACAAAGAAGATTTCCATCATCATCACACAAACAAAAACTGCTAAACACATTTGGTCCATCACAAAAGCTACCAAAATTGTATAAGGCACTACTTAAAAATATCAACCAAACAAAAGTGAATCTTAAATAAACTATGTGCTCATTGGTTTTAAAGTTTGGCATCTATGGAGGGTTAACAAAAACAGGATAAATCTGTAAACTCATAAACAATAGTAAGTACTTTAAAGCACAGAGACAAACACCAATTTTGCTACTATAAATAACTTACTTGAAGCCAACGACTTGAGTCAGTGTGATGAAATGGAGCTCTACCACTTGTATTCACAGTCTGAAAGTAAATATTTGCACACCAAGTATAAAGATTAAACTGAAATTTGTAGATTCAAACAAAATTGAAAAGTATCATCTTAGTGTATAAAACAAAGACATGATGCTAACATGCAATCTCGTTGAAGGAACACCCTTTAGACACTGGTCTTGTCTCTTCCTTACCCTACCCTACATTTCCCTAACTTCAAAAGCCCAACAACATAAAGTGAGAACGAAGACATGAAGCTTACCTCGACACCAACAACGACAGTGAGAAAGAAGAGTCATGACGTGGAGAGGAACACCGCAAAGGCACGCCACTCGAAGTTACGCGAGCGACACTAGAGCTACGACAGAGACAAAGATACGCTACAGACGTGAGTGAGTTAGGGTGTGGAGCCAATAAGATTTTAAAAAATCGAGTTCATTAACATCGGTTCTCTAAAGAAACTCGATGTTAACGAAGTGATGTTAACGTTAACATTGATTTTTTTAAAAAAACCGATGTTAACTTATCATTTACCAAAAAAACCGATCTTAAGGAAGTGATGTTAACATTAACATCGGTTTTCTTAAAACACTGATGTTAACTTATCATCTTCCAACATTGGATTTTTGAAAAATGGACGTTATCAAAGTGATGTTAACATCGGTTTTTAAAAAACCGATGTTAACCTACTGTGTTAACATCAGTTATTTGGATAACCGATGTTAAGAAAGTCACGTTATTTACCATTATGCCACCGCATTTTGGTTAACATCGGTTTTATCAAAAATCGATGTTAAGTTAGCGATGTTAAATCTACATTTTGTAGTAGTGAATAACCTTGATTAGTGCTTTAGGAACAAAGTGGTGGTCTGGGTTCCTATATTCACTCAATTAATCAGTGTGCTAGGAATAGAGTGGTGGTCTAGGTTTTTGTATGACAGCCATGAGCAAGCCATCAACTATGTTCCTACATTCACTCAGTTAATTAGTGCTCTAGAATAGAGTGGTGGTCTGGGTTCTGGTAGTGGCCTTTGGGTTTCGATGGGAAGACTAGCATCACAAATTTGTTTTACGTTAAAGAACATTCAAAAAGTACCCAAATGCAACTTCAACACAGCACCAAACCACCAAGCCTTTAACTCAAAACAAGAGAGTGTACCTTTAACTCATCACTTCGAACAACAATGGGAGCCTCAATGCGCAATGACAATTGTAGCGTGATGTAGTGGCAAGCTGGCACCGACACAGTGGTGGACAACAGGTGGTGTGGTCACGTAAATAGACGACAAGGTTTCTCGAGGCCTAGCGACGAAACAGAGAAATGGATGATTTCAAGAGAGAAGGGGGTTTCAAATGGCTCACGGGATTGAGAAATGAGGGTTTTATTTAAAAACATCAACACCGTTTTTTTAGAAAAAACCGATGTTGTCTAAGCACACACAACATCAGGTTTTAAAAAATAAAAAATAGATGTTGTCAATACTTACACAACATCAGGTTTTTAAAAACCGATGTTGATATCCCCCTCTTAACATTGGTTTTTTAAAAATCAATATTAATGATGACATCTTATTTACAATAATGTCACTGCGTAATTTTTAACATCATTTTTCATCATAACTGATGTTAACAGGACGATGTTAAAAGTTAATTTTCTAGTAGTTGGTCCAACAAAATTTCTATATCTTAAATTTTAAAGTATAACAATGAGTTGAATAAATGGAAACAAGTGGCATGATTAGGTACCTCCGATCTTTTTACGCTGCATAGAATGTCAATTGCCCCTTATTTATGTGAGGCATAGTGGCATTAAGTCAGCTACTACCAATTCAAAATTCAAAAGTTGGCCTTCTTAGAATGCCAATTGTGTTTCCGTGCATTGATTTTGTGAGAAGTTAGCGATAGTTTGTGAGTGTGGTTTGTGGTGGTGTGGGAGGGGGGAGATAGTAGGAGTTATTTTGATGAAATAGATGGTTTCCTCAATCTCGTGGCAGAATTGTTTGGATAGGTATTTAAACTGTGTTGAAGGAAGAAATGGTCTTTACCGTTAACAATGGAGACCTCTCTATTTTGTCCTTGTTCAAGTTTTGTTGTTGCTGCATTTTTGTTCAAATTTTCTCATAAAATTAGTTTTTAAAAAATAAAAAACAAGCAAATCTTACAAAGTAGTACTTCTCATAAGAGAAGTAGAAAATATATGTTTCGCTTGGGCAACTCTTTCGTATATAATTCTTAAGCATTGAAGAAAATGAGAGGAGAATAAAAAAAATTTCTAATAAATATTTTGTAATTTAATAATTTTTTATGGTTATTAGTATCTTTGGGAATTAGTAATTGGTCCTCCATTCTTGAGAAAAATACTTAGTTATTCACAATTTTTTTTGTTGTAAATAAGAAAATAAAATAATGACACTATTAATAAAAAAACTATAATAAATACTACTTTATTTTTATTTTAAATATTTTTTTGTTGATTCTAATGTAAATAATATAATATTATTCAATGCTAAATATTAATCAATATAATTTATTTTATTATAATATTGTTATATATATATGTGTGGGGGGGGGGGGGGGGGTATGAATCAATACAAAAAATGACAATTGAATGAAAAAAATATTGATAATAAAACAATGATATATGGAACCTACTTATTTTGTTTTCATTCATACCTCCATATCTTTTTTGACCCCTTTTATTTTTCCTATCAGATTTTTGTTATATTTTATCATATCACTAATTCTTTCTATTTTATTTTTTCTCTTTCTAAGTGTCAATCAGCATTAAGCTGTTTATTAATTTTTTCCATAATGATGGAAAGTTGATGGGGAAAAACAATGTTAAAATGACACACACACACAATGAAAATATTTAACTTGAAAATAAAAATAATAATTATAGGTTTAATTGAACATTAGTTTCATCACTCAATTTTTTTTCTTCAAATTTTATCACTTATGTTTTTAATTTTTGCACATGTTATTGATGTTGATGTGTTATACTAAAAAACAAATGGATGATAAGCTGCACACAAAAAAACATGAATGATAAAATATAAAAAAAATTAGATGATAAAATTTACAAAATAATAGTAATTGAATGGTAAAATGTATAATTAAGTAAAAAAATATAAATGAAATATATGACATATTTTTAGAGTTTAATTTTCATGTTTATTAGTGAAAATAAAGGTTTCTCATTGCTATTTATTTCCTATTTTGGTGATGACATGATAACTTTACTCTTAGCTAAGTTAATTTTTGTAACACTATATAGTATTAACCTTGGTCAACACTTGTGAATTCAAGATGCCTAAGTGTTTAGGCCTGAGAAAGTTATTACAAGGGTGGCTTGAGCCCAATCCTTAATAGCATCCCCTAGTGTGACGCCCTCTACCCCATACATATATGTACTAATAATAAAAAGAATAAGAATTCATAATTAATTAAAAGTTTTTAAAACACACTTAAATAAAATCATTTCAAAATTATAAAAGGCTCACATTCACTTTTCTAACATCATAAAATGACTTGTCCAATAAATACTAAAATCATCTCAGCTTAAAACAAGGTTGTTCAAGACTTCATGCAATTAATATAGAAACTTATGTCCCAATGTCACATCCTATCAGAGCATTGTGTCCCGACGTCCATCAGCACAAAGTTCCTTAAAGCAATTCACCTAGTCATTTGCTCCCCCAAACACAAAGTTCAAGATCATCACAGGATTCAAACACAAACAACACATGGGAAGTGAAATATCACATTCCTAACTAATAGAGGAAAAAGACAACTAGATATACACATCTTATAAATGAGATACGACTTACTTAAACATAACTCACGTAATTCCACCACTTTGTCATTTAATATTCACTTTTCAATCATCAATCACTTTACACATGAATCACACACTTCAATCAAGACATAATAACACTCATTAATTTCATAATAAACAACTAGCAAGCGTTATGCAACAGTTATGCTAAGACTCAAGTCTATATGCAATGTGGTACCATGTCAGTGAAAAACCACCCTAGGGCGCTTAGGAGTACATAATAAGACACACCACAAAATGGATATATTAGGTCACTCTCACTAAGTAAAACCATAGGGAGCTCAGTCACGTTATTTTACGAGAATGCTCCAATCATGTGGGATCGGCACAAGCTTAAAGGAGCACTCAAACCAAGTGTATTTACCCCCAAGGCCTACACTTCGAAGAGTCCATCAGGGTCTCTCCCTCCTGATTCAGGTCTAACCCCTAAAACAATTTTTGTATGCAGACACTGCTCATGAATTATACAATACCCATGACCTCACACTCGTGTTTTAAACACGTTTAACACATTGCGCTACAATTTAACACTGGTTCCCAAATAGGAAACTTACACTTTCCCTTTAACACTGCGCATCAACATTTTTCTCAAGATAAACACTGGTCAGGTTATTGTGCAATTCACAGCTTACAACACAAGTAATATCACATTAAGCGTTAACCACACACTTATTCACAACTAAAACTCATGTTCACAATTTCACATCTCATAATGTCATAGTCCACCATCACATGTTTACATGTATTTCATAATTTAACACATGTTCAACTTTGCACTTATACTCAATCTCAATAACAATATTATAATCTCAAAGCAACATGTTATTCCACAATTCATCACATATTCAATTTATAGACACTGCTCATGAATTATACAATACCCACGACCTCACACTCGTGTTTCAAACACGTTTAACACATTGCGCTACAATTTAACATTGGTTCCTAAATAGGAAACCTACACTTTCCCTTTAACACTACACATCAACACTTTTTCTCAAGATAAACACTGATTGAGTTATTGTATAATTCACAACTCACATCACAAGTAATGTCACATCAAATGTTAATCACACACTTATTCACAACTAAAACTCATGTTCACAATTTCATATCTCACTATGTTACAATCACACACACACACACACACACACACACACATACACTAGGCATTAACCTTACAACTTTCTTTATTATTTTAGTATTACAATATATATATATATATATATATATATATATATATATATATATATATATATATATATATATAGACACACACACACACACATACACACATAACATGTTGATCATCATCGTGGGAAAATATAAAATAAGATAATAATAAGTCATTAAAAGGAATACTACTTAGAGTATAATTCACGTTAATAAAAAAAAATTAATTTTTAGGGTTCACACTCAACACAAGAACACATCAATTGGTTCGTTAAACATATATAATTCACAGTTATAATTATAAAGATAGAATCAAAATTTGCAGAACACCCCAAAAATCCATCTAATTGATACTCTACGGATCCTTGCACATGTTCTTACTACTTCCCAATTGTGAATAACTCATCCATTACCTCTAAGTGGGGCTCGCGTATGTATTGTGACAGCAATAGCGGCATTCTCTAGTGATTTCCTGAGATTCCTCATATTTTTCCTCTGACTGCTCTAATAGGGTTTCCAAACGTTAGAGAGAAGGAGAAGAGATTGAAGCCTCCATTCCACTAAATACGTGAGATGACTATTTCTCCCTCCATAGTGGTTATTCTAAAAATCACAACAGTGAAGATGTACAGAAATGAATCTCTAACCACATATCAAAATTTCACGATAATCCAATGGTTAACGAGTCCGAGATCATAGTTTTTCTAAGACAATTTTGGGTTTTTGCGGGAAAAGAAAAAACTACGATGCAAAGGATATTTTTCTCGGCTTAGAGATTTTGTCTTAATTTCCAACGGTGAGAAAGAGCTACTATTTCTCCCTGGTGCTCAAATTTCATAATGATCCAACGGTGAATGAGTCTCCGATCGTCATTTTTCTGAGACAGAGAAGATTTTAGGAAGAGGAGAAAGGAAAACGAAATTGAGAGAAAAAAGAGACAGAGAGTATCATTAGAAAACTGACCTAAAATATCTGTATTTATAGATAAGGTACTCATAGTCTATTATTTACTCTATTTATTTATTTTTATTATTTTATAAAAAATAACTCTATTTTATTTCCTATCAAATGAATAAATCAAATATATATTTTTTTTCAAACCATTATTTTAATACAGTTATTTCTCTTTATTTATTTAATTATAAAAACCTCACCATTTTCTAATTTTTTTTTACTAAAAAATCTTAATTTATTTACAAAAAATGGGATGTTACACCTAGCTTGGTATGATTGCATGTCCAGTCATGAGCTTGAAATTGTTAAAAATTAGACTTCCCTTTTTGCATGTGTAATTTCTCCTACCATTTTTTGTGTATATTTATTAGCATCTCTTAAACTATTTTTATTAATTGGGGGTTTGGTGCTTCCACATTTGTTGTTCCTTATTTTCTGTGTAGCATTTTTTACTTGGTGGAGGCTATAAAATAAAGGTGCTCATTTGCTCATATTGGGAAATACCCAGGCTCTAGCTTGGGACCTCGCCCTCGCTTCCGCTGCGATGAGCACCCACCATTTGTTGTTCACGCACCAAGTCCAATAAGTGTTGGGCGTGAAGGGGGTGTATTGAGAAATACCCAAGTCCCACATTGGTTGCCTCAATCCTTGGAGTGCAGCTTATTGCCTGTTGGACAACTTCATTTAATACCAATTGATTTTAAGATAAAATCTAACAGCTCAATCCCCATCCTTGAGCTAATCTCCATATATAGTTAATCATTTTGATTAGTCTAGGCTTAAACTGTATCGAAAGTAAATCAAATGGATAACTTTGAGGTCTTGTGGATTTTACTTTGGCTCAATTTTCCATTTGTCGTTAGAATGTATAAAACTGTTTTTGTTCTCACCCCTTATCAGTTTCTTTCTCTCCTCGCCGGGGCCGCCATAAAGGCTGTTGATCACCTGGCTCTCACCTCCGCACTCTCTCCCTTGTTTGATCACACCATCACTTTTCTCATATGCACTCATCCTCCATCGTTGCTTCAATTACTCAAGAAGTATACTTCTTTCCTCATTTTCCTATTTCACTTTAGCTTTGTTTTACTTTTTAATTTTTATTTTTCTATGTCGTTTCGCTTCTTTTACTTTACTTACTGTCTAAATTCAATGTACTGTTCCCTGAGTATGCTAACATGGATTCATTTCCCCATCCAAACTCAACTGCTTGCTTTTTCAAATATTTTATATATGTACATGTTTGTTATGTAAGACTGACTTATTTCCGCCAACTTCAGCCTGGGCATGGACAACAATCTCTAATTAACACATACAAAGAAAGATAAGGAGAAAGAAATAATAATATCATCACTGATTAGGCTTAGGCAAGGTGGATCATATAGTGTTCAACTATCAACCATTACCATAAACAATCACTGATCTCTACATCTTTCTCACTAGTTTTGATACATTGAGTTTATTCTCTTATTGCCTTTTTAGCGTACAACACTCAATTCCTTACAACAATTAATGACCACCCCTCAGCTAAAATTTCCTTCAGTTTGAGCAGTATTTTTTTGTTATACTCCTCCATTTCATCCACTCTATGAATCCAACAATTACTAATCAATATATATTGATCATAAACTAATTATATAAATTATAAACATTGAAACTTACGGGCAAGAAAGGACGATTCTTGATAAATATAATAGACCCTTAAATATAATATCAGCGACACTTAAAATATTGGTTAGAAATTATGACACATTTTGAGTATGCTAATCTTTTTCACATTGTTACACTGGTATATTGCTTATGTTTCTTCTAGAGTGACTGGTCAGCCTAATCGACCACATTCGATCTTTGTTGATGGCCACTGTAAGGTATGCATGATCAGTTTTGTTAATTTGTTTTGTTTAATTTCAACATCCTAATGTTGTTGGTTTGTATTCTACGAAAACATAGAAAGTGTAAAGCATGCAGTATCTATGGTGATGTTGGTTTGCATACATTTTACCTCTTTAAATGATTTTGGCATTAGCTGTTAGATTAAGCGCCCAAAAATTATGGAGGTAAAATGCAGAATTTTAAAACACAAAATTTGAAAAGGATGAGGAGATGTGAAGAATTAAGAAGATGTTATTAACTATGTGAATAATTTTTGTAACCCAATTTGAAATTAACAAGTTGTTATTGATAACTTGGGATGTTCTTCTAGAATCTAGATGCTTTTTGCTTCCTTCCATAAAAGGGACCGATTGGACTAAGCTGGATTTCCAAATCTAAATATAAGGAAACTTTAGATTTCTTCTAGTAAAAGGGACCGATTGTTCTTCTAGTATATCTTTATATTTCTTAATTTTTTGTGGTAGGAAACTTTAGATTAAATATTGATTACAATCGAAAAATTGATGTTAAATTGATTAGTCAGTGTTCATATATCTAGTTGATAACTCACATGAAATGAGTGACAAAGAAAGCAGCTAAAAAATTACTCTTGTCCAAATTCTTTTTCACAAGTTTTTACGTGCGGGTTAATAGTTTTAGTTCTGATTTCACATCAAGTGTCATTTTTTTATTATAACATGAAAATAATTTAACTTTTACAGCCATACACTCATAATTTTGTTATAATAAGAGCAATCAAGAATCTTGAGTCAATGACTCTTGAAGAGCTCATTAGGATTCTTAAAGTCCATGAGCAAGAGCTAGCTTAAGATGGAGGAACAAAGAAAGTGAAGTTGCTAGCCCTTGTAGCTCAAAGACTGAAACTCAACACTGCATCCAAAGAGTCATCTTCCAAGGCCCTTGTCATTAATGATGCTTTAGAAGAAGAATTTGATGATGATGACTCTGGTGAAGAAGATGATGAGCAAAGTCTGATCACAAGAAAGATAAAAAATGTTGAAAAATAAGAACTCCTACAGATTCAATGGATCGTCCAAAAGATCCTTCCACAAGAAAAAGAAAAGTTCAATCATCTACTATGAGTGCAAGAAACCAAGGCACTTCAAGTCGAAATGTCATGACCTTGAAAAGCCAAAGGATAAGAAGAAGAAATTCTTTAAGTCCAAAAGGAAGAGCCTCATGAGCACTTGAGAGGACCTGGATGGTTCCTCATCTGACGAGGATAATGAGAAAGAAGTCAACCTATGTCTAATGGCTGATACCTCCACCAGCAAAGCAGACCTAGCACTAGGCGCAAGTTCAGATGGCGAGGACTCTTAGCTTGATGATACTGCCAACTCTGATAGTGAAAAGGTAATATCGAATCCAAAGAAGACATAATTAAAGGATACAATTAACACTTATTTGTCTTTGCTCACGTCTCAAAAGCTTATAGAAATTAAATAAATGTTTTCAACATTTTGAAAGAGAGCATGAGGATCTCAAGAAAGCTCATTAAGTTCATTTAGTTGATTTTATCCTAAAAACTATAACGCCCTAAAATTTTGATAACTGAAAATAGATGTTTGATGCATTTCTTGTATTATTTAACTACTTGATTAATTTGGATTAATTGAAGTGTGTGTGAATTATCCTTGTGCAATTGCTTGGTGTAGATGTTAAGTTATGTGGAGTTTGATTGATTTGTGTTGGAACTGTGTGATTTCGTGATTGACTAAAAATCTATTTTGGTAAAACAATAATCTTGGACTCATTAGCCATTGGATCACCTTCAAACTTGGATTGTAGGACTGCAACCCACGTCTACACGTTTTGACCATTGGGATTTGTGAAATAACATCTCTAGATAATTCTCTAAGCGCAATTCCAGCCATAAGAGAAATGTCTCGCTAAGTGCCAAAAGATGAATTTCGCTTAGCGAGATGAGCTTGCTAAGCGATTCTTACAGATTATAAATATGTTCATCAGTGTGAAAAATTTTATTTTCATCTCTTTCTCTCTCTCTCTAAACCCTCATCCAAACCCTAGAACCTTCTTCTCCACTACTCACGACCACCAGTGACCGCCACAGAGCCCTTGACCCTCCCTTTGTGGTTTCTTCGAGGATTCTTTGAGTCTCTCTTAGAATCTCTTGTGATTTGGGTACCAATTGGGATGATTTTACATTTCCTTTGAAAAACCTTTGAAAATGAGATGTTGTAAAAGTTGTCTTTTTTATGAAATAGATTTTTTTTGTGACCTTTGCTAAACCCTGATCACATTGGCATGATCAGAATTTCAAGATGACATCTCTCTTATGTGGACCCCAAAAACACCATTTTAGCCGTTTTTATAATTGAAAGGGTATTTGACCCAGAATGTTAATATTAACCTTCCCTTTGAAATTTATAATAAATTGTCTTTGATTTGGTATATAAAGCTCTACGTTTGGACCAAAGGATGTGAACCTAAGAGATCTCAAAACAACGTTGTGAGGAACTAATGGAGAGATATAGATAGGTGATGGGGAGTTTATGGTTGTTTATAGCTTTTGATACCGTAATTGGGGTCAGGGAACCCAATTATGGGGTTGTATGTTGTCCCTGTTGAATGTTGGTTTTCAATAAAAACTGTTTTAAACTAATGGGATGCGACATATTTGTTATTGATGAATAGAATTGTAAATGATGTTGTTGTATTGATTGAAATTTTTGGAAAAAGTCTTAATTACAGAGGAGATGCTGTCCAAAATTTTATTTATGTCCTCTTTATTACCTCTTTATTGAATTTTAAATGGGCATAAGAGTTTGCTTTGTATACCATAGTTCTCTTCTTTGATTTAGAATTTCCCTAAAATGTCAGTCTTGTTATATTACAATTATTATGACATGTGATGTATGTTTTCTGAAGACCTGTGGAATATGAATCTCATGCATGAGTTATATGTATATATGTGGAATATGACTGCTTGTGACATTAATGATATTGAAATGAGATGATACCGATGTTGATAATGATATTGAGATGAGATGATGTTGATGTTAATGGTGACATTTAGATGAGATGATGTCGATGGTGACATTGAGATAAGATGATGTTGATGTTGACAATGTCATTGAGATGAATTCATGTTGTGTATGTACATGGGGATGTAATTGATGAGGACACAACTAAGGGCAAGGACCATGAAGCACTTGAAGGGCCCATGACCAAAGGCAGACTTAAACAGGCCCAACACAGTGATGAGGACACAACTAAGGGCAAGGACCATGAAGCACTTGAAGGGCCCATGACCAGAGGCAGACTTAAACAGGCCCAACACAGTGATGAGGACACAACTAAGGGCAAGTACCATGAATCACTTGAAGGGCCCATGACCAGAGGCAGACTTAAACAGGCCCAACACGTCATAGAGACAAGGATGGTCATTTGTATAACAACCATTGATGATGATTGAAGGCCCAAGTGGAGAAAGATGAAGGCCCAGAGGCAGAGGCATTACCAAGACTATTAATTGTTGTTGAAGGCCCAAACTAATTTGAAGGCCCAAGTTAAATATGTTTTTTTTAGTTATAATTTTTATTTATTGTAATTTTGGCCCAAACTGTTTAGAAGACCCATGTTTATTTTTATCTTTTTGTTCAGATACACTATAAGTATTGGTTTTTTTTTTCAATAAAAGAACTTTTGGCATTTTGATAAAATTTGGTGAGAGCTTCTCTCTGGGTTCCTTGTTGAACCAATCTCAGACTTATCAAGGTAATCCTTGTGGCATCTACCCTGACTTATCTTCCTTCACTGGAAGTGGCGTCATCCAAATCTCCATAGCCTGTATCAAACATTCTGCCCCGTAAGGTTCACATCAGTAATGACCTGTCTAGATATCCCCGGAGAGGGAAGTGGATTATTTTAAATTTTTAACTATACAAGGTCAATGCATTAATGGTGTCCATGTTTCATACTACGTAATTGTGTGGAAATAGTAAAAGCTTTATCTATAAGTACCTGTGGTTTTTCATGAGGAAAAATGATGGTACTTGGGGGCATATTACTCGGTTTGGAATTGCCTTGAGACTCATACTGATCGACGTAGGGGGAGTAACCTACACACAATAGGGTGACCTCAACAGTTGTTGTCTAATTTTCCTAAGTGAGAGTGTCATGTGGACACGCTTAGGCTATTTCCTGTTGGATAGTGCCACATTACATTCTAGAGTTGAGTCAGGTGCATGCATCATTCTAAGTCTAATTGATCTAAATTGTTGAAAAGTTGATGACTATTTTATTAAGTGTATGTTGAACTGATGGATTATTGAGAATGATTGTGCTGATTTGTCATTATTTCTTTCAAGTTAGTGTTATTTGATATTTCTTAATCTTTTACAAATAAACTCACCCTTGCAAATTTGTACCATATGGTTGGTGCCTGTGATGATCTCAAACTTTTGTTTGTGGGAGCAGATGAGCAACAGTAGATGATTTGGAGGAAGATTCTTTTGTGGGAGTTGTCAAGCCGACGTGATAATGCCGGTGTTTATTTTGGGATAGAGTTGTGTTTTATTATCAACTCTTCCTTAATTGGTTCCTTGATTTTTTTATTCGATATGTGAAGTCCAGGTTTAGATACATGTAAAAACTAAATTATACATTGACATGTGAATAATGTATAGTGGTTATACACACACACACACACACACACACACACACACACACACATGTATTGGTGAGCTATTTGGTGAATGTATATCGCGAAAAATTTACTACCATTTTCATAATCAAATTAATATAACTTTCTTTTAAAATTGAAATGTCGCTTTTTAGAGTAGTGATATCGTAGAGACAGGGAAGGTCATTACAGAAACCACTTTGCCTGATAGTGTACAAGATGCCTCTATTTGTGAGGAATTCAAGACACTACTGGACGAAAAGGTATCCAATGGATGCGGAATTCTTAAGGATTTTCAAGACTTGGAGGAATAGGTAAAATCCTTAACCACAACTCTTGAAGATTCAAAACAAAGGAACAAGGAAATGCTTGAAAAAAAATTCTTACTTAAATACTTAAAAAAGAATGCACCCTTGCTCATGATAAACTTGATAAGCTGAAAAAGAAGAACTCAGATCTCTCGGCAGAATGTCAGCATTACAAAAAAATGTCTTCTGATTTTAACTGTAAGCTTAAGGGGCATGAGGTCTTGAAGGAACTACCTCTTGAGATTGTAAAACTCTATGAAGAGATAGAAACCCTCAGAGATAAACTAGGAAAATTTGTTGGTGACCATGAAGCCCTTAACAAAATTATTAAGGTGCAAAGAAACCTCAATCTTAAAGAAGACTCCCTATGAATTTTAGAAATAACATAAGCCCAACATCTCTTCCACTCTCATTTAGATGTCAGTGTTTCATCTTATACAACAAGGATAAACTTGGAAAGTTTGACTCCAAATGTCATTCTGGAATCTTACTTAGATACTCTAAATCGTCCAAGGCATATAGAGTGGAAGAGACCATTCATGTAAGAATTAATGACAATAAGCTTGACACTGCAATGTCAAAGCTAGATAAGTCTTTTGCAGAGATGAAAATAGAAAATATCATCAAGGTAAGCTTGTGTCCAACACATTAGTGGATGATCAACCTGAAGAAGCTAGAGAACCAACTGAACATTTGTTGAGGAAACATCATCTAGAGTCCCGGATCATTGGTGATCCAAAGGACAAAGTCCAAACTAGGAACTCTCTCAAGCATACAACATTACTCTCAGGGACTGAGCCAAAACACATAGATGATGCTATGTCTGATGAACACTTGGTCAAAGCAATGGAAGAAGAGCTAGAGCAGTTTCAGAAGAACGATGTTTGGAAGCTTTTAGAACTCCCCAAAGGAAATACTAATGTTGGAGCAAAGTGGGTGTTCAAAAACAAGCTAGACGAGACAGGTAAAGTTATGAGGAACAAGGCTCGGTTTGTGGCCAAAGATTACTCATAATAGGAAGGTATAGATTATATGGAAACCTTTGCTCTTATTGCTCAACTAGAGGCAATACACATTTTACTATCCTTTGGTGCTCATCATGGCGTGATGTTGTCTCAAATGGACGCAAAAAGTGCATTCCTCAATGGTCTTATCTAGGAAGAAGTTTATATGGAAAACCCCCTAGGTTTGATAGTTATATCTACCCTCATCATGTTTTTAAACTTAATAAAGCCTTGTATGGTCTAAAGCAAGCTCCTCGAGCTTGGTATGAAAAGTTAAGTTCCTTTTTAACTAAAAATGGTTTTATAAGTGGGAAGGTAGATACTACTTTGTTTCGCAAAGATTATGGAAGTCAATTCCTAATCATCCAGCTATATGTGGACAATATCATATTCGATGCTACTAATGACTCTTTGTGCGAGGATTTTTCCAAGCTTATGTAGGTTAAATTCGAAATAAGTATGATGGGAAAGTTGAAGTTATTCCTTGGACTTCAAATCAAGCAAGAATATGAAGGCATATACATACATCAAACCAAGTACTTGAAAGAACTTTTGAAGAAGTTTAAGATGGATGATGCAAAGCATATGAAAATCCCTATGCATCCAACCACTATACTTTGACTAGATGAAGAATCAAATAAGGTTGAAGAAAAGACACATAGAGGAATAATACAATCTCTTTTGTATCTAACTGCATCCAGACTTGACATTATGTTCAGTGTATGTCTTTGTGCCAAATTCCTAAAGGAACCAAAGGAAGTTCATCTATCTGTTGTCATGCATATATCGATGTCTAATTGGAACTCCAAACCTTGGTTTATGCTTTAAGAGAGAAAAGAAATACAGGTTGCTTGGTTACTGTGATGCAGATTTCGCTGGAGATAGAGTGGAAAGAAAAGTATCAGTAAAGGTTGTCACTTCATTGGTGGATCTTTAGTTTCTTAGACAAGCAAGTAACAAGAAACAAGGAACAATAGGTAGTATATATCAATTTCAAGTTGTTGTTCTCAACTCTTGTCGATCAAACATCAGCTTGAGGACTACAACTTGTTTGAGAGTAACATTCCTATCCTCTGTGATAATACTACTGCCATAGATCTTTCTAAAAATCTCATCATGCAATCACATGTCAAACACATCAAAATAAAACATCATTTCATAAGAGATAACGTTCAAAGGGATATTGTGGAATTATAGTTTGTATCCACAAAAGATTAGCTTGCTGATTTATTTATTAAACCCCTTACTGAAGACACGTTAATCTCCTTAAGAGAAAGGCTTGTCTTGATTCTTGTGGAATGAAGTTTCAAATTCATGTGTAAAGCCTCAATACATCACTAAGCATCCAAAGGACCTATCATCCAATAAGCTTAGTCAATACAAGTGAACTACACACATGCATCCAACATATGGACTCTGATCATTGGACGTAAGCTTAATGAAATGTGGTGCTTTGAATGGATTTTTGTTGAGTCACCTAAAGTAGGTTGGATCCTTTTAAAAAAGCCCACTTTGTTTCAACTTCCTCCCACGTTTTCTCTCTCTTCACCCCAAACACTTAACTGTCACCATCATAAATCACCTCGACCTTTCACTATCAACTTTTTGCAAACTCTCCATATTTTCTCTCTCTCATAAACCTCTGTACCCAAGCTTCTCCTTCCTTAAGAAACTTCCAGAAACCCTAGTGATGGTCAAGAGACAGAACCAAACCCAAACCACCCAAGTTGACCCTGACTTCAAGAACAACCCATCATCCGCTTCATCTGAGGATGGTTCCTCTAGTGACAGATTGTCAGACCTACACTAGTGTCCAACATTGCTGCAGAAGTCACCTTGAAGGACAAAGAGCCCAAATTTCATATCAAACACTTTTTCGATATTGAATTGTTGGAGAATGTTGGATACGTTATCAAGGCCCACCTTATGTTGTGTAGCATCCACCATTTCTTCAAGGACCCCAAGGTGGTGGTGCCTGAACTCATTCACGAGTTCTCGAGGACTACTAAAGACTATCATAATAGTCATTAGAGGATATTTTGTTGGCGAAGTTCTTGGCATTACTGTGAAGTTGTCTGTAGAGACCATTGCTCAAGCTATTAGTTGTAAGCGTAGAAGCACCAAGTTCATGAACAGTTGGTGGAATGAACTTAAAGACCACATTGGTCACTCTCTATGGGGACCCAGCTAGGCCAACATGCCAAAGAAATATGGCACCCTGCTAAGCAAGGCATAGATCTATCAACAAATTGTCAATAAAGCTATCATCCACAAACAGGGCTTAAAGGACTTCTTGTCCAATGCCCACAAGTTCCTTTTGTACCACTTGATGGAGGACACTACCTTTTGTCCAATACCCAGGTGGATGATTCCATTCTTTCTGAACTTCACCAGAAGTTTGGACTCAACACTGGGCAAGATGACCAACTGGATGCGGTGTGGGAGAAAGCAACTAAGGAAGAAGATAGGGTGGACGTAGACACCTCTCAAGCTGAGAAGAGAACCAAAAAGAAGATGAATGCAAATTCATCCAAGGTTGCTTCTGCACCACAACGTCCACCGCCCACTTTGGTTGCTCCCAAGGGAACAGGTGTAATGGCCCATGTGTCCAAAAAGGAAACACCTAAAAAGCCATAACCATCATCCACTGCAAAACACCTAAGGGCACTTAGTGAGACTAACACTGATGAAGATGGGTTTGAGTTCAGAAAAAGGAAAGTTGCACCACCTTCGATTGAGAACAATGTGACTCAAGTGAAGAAGGTTAAACCAACTCCAAAGGTTCTACCTTCCCTAACTCAACCTCGCACCAGAAAGTGACAGAAAAGAGGTGCTCAAAGAACTAAGCCGTCCAGTGGGCGTGTAATCCTTTACTACTGTTGTACTGCTGCTGCCTATGATCCTCCACCTACAGAGATTCCACTTGTCCATGAATAGACCTCAACAGTCAGTCAGCTTGAAATAAGCTTAAGAAGAATAAAGGTTATTCACCTCAGGAAGAGGAAAGTCACTGAGTCCAATGTTGATATGGACAATGAAGTTCCACACCAAGCACCTCTATCACCCATCCACCTTGATCGCTTCGAACATCAAGGACCACCTGTCATCGACCCTAGCCTCAATGCCGAAGACATTGCAAGGTTATTTGTTCTTGTGGATTTTCTCTCTGAGAATGCTTACAATATTAAAAAAAAGACTGGATGCGAAATTCCAACCTTCAATCGATTGGATGTAATTTCCACTGGACATTGAGGAAGAAGTTGTCACATGCCCTCTGCCCGTGCATAAAGTTGATGAAGCTATACAATCTTCTGCTGAATTGGCTTAACCTACAGGGATTGAAGTCCTTCCTCCACCAACTTGGAAGTGCATTCATCCTAAGGTATCCAAGCCTTCATCCTCAGTAGCCCTGGGCAAGAGTGTTTACTAGATTCCATCTAGAGGTTGCAGAGAAGTAGTCAACTATGACAAAGACATCATTGGATGGTGTCAAAAGATTGATGCTCAACATATTGACCCATCTTCTAATGATTTATTGCCATTGTTCATGTGTCCAAAGCATATTCAACTCTACACTCCTTCCCAGTTCGTTCCTCTACTCTTTGGCCATTAAGCCATTCCTTTGACTAAGGGTGACATCTTCAACGTTGGGATGATAATGATGTCATGCAGTCTAACTGACTAGTGGCCTAGCTACCCTCTAGGAATTCACATTTGACCAACCACTACCATTAAATGCATGCCCGATAGGATTGCAATGAGGTTGCCTCCATTGGACCTCAGGAAAAAGAAAGGCAAGGTGCCTCCTCATACCAAGCCAATGCCTCACCTTGGTCCCAAAGGCAACACTGCCCTATGTCCAACTCCCTATGATTGAAGCGATTACTTCACTAGGGATGCGGCTAAGAAGATAGTCACTCTGAAGCCAGACAATGAGTTCAATTAGAACGATGCCATGCTTTTTTACTTCAAATACATGTATGAAAACTCATGTCTTGCATCCATATCATAGTACGACAAGGAAGACACATCCAATCATATGCATATGATACAAATCTTGCATCTAGTAAAGATCTATAGATTTAATGATTGGTAGATGTGCTTCTTGAGGTAGGAGGGAGATAAAGAGTTCTATCAAGGCCTCATTCATGATACTCCTCCTCTTTGCACTCAATTCATTTTCAACTTGCACCGATACCCTGAAGACGCTATATGAAGAGCTATTGTGACTGCCTAGGAAGGCATCCTGTTCTCAAAAAGCGTTCATTCTCTCCTAATCAAAACCCTTGGGTTCTAGGACAAGGAATGGTTGCTAAACTACAATACAAAGAGGACAAGCTTAACCACCAACTTATGGAGATTGCAAAAAGAATCATAAGCCAAGAACTAGCAAGAGAAACTCAAATCTAGAGAGTTGTTAAACAACTTACACGCTTATTGCTGTAATTAAACCTCCACTTGTTGAAGTCTCTTCCCAACCAATTGTCAAAGATGCCCTTGCAACGGTCAACACTTCCAGTACTCCATGTGAGATAACTCCTTTGATCGCCCTTTGTGAATGTATGAATACATGAATTTTGATGATGCCAAAGATAAGCTCTTCTCAAGTTTGATCCAAGTCAGGAATTCAAAAATTCAGAAAATAACTCCCAAGAGTCACAACTCTTCAGAAAATAACTCCTGAGAGTCACATCTGTTCAAGAGATTTTTGAATGGTCATCAAAGGCCTATAAATAGATGACTTGGGACACAAAATCAAGAAGAGAGTTTTACTAGTCCAAAATGTCTTATCCTCTCAAAAGAAAATGAGAGAGATATTCCAAGAGAACTTCATTGCCAAATGCTCTCTCAAAATAAACTCTTGGGCAAAAACTTGCAAATCCATTAAGAGTTCATCCATGGACTTCAATTGTAATATCCTTCTCTTTAAGAGAGAATTCTTCTTTCTTTCTTCTCATTCAAAGAGATTGATTAAGGAACCGAGGTAAGGATTCCTGAACACAAGGGATGGGTTGTCCTTGTGTGGTTCAGAAGTAGTAAAGGAATTTACAAAGAGAAAGGAAAATCTCAAGTGGGTTGCTTGAGTACTGGACGTAGACACGGACTTTGTCGAACCAGTATAAAATTGTGTTTGCATTCTCTCTTCCCTTATCTCATTTATTTTGTTGCAATCAATTTTGTCTTGCATGTTTAAAGAACATTATTAAATTGATTGCTGCTTCTTCTGCATTCTAAGCCCACCCCTCTTAAGTTATTGAGGCCGCTGGTCCAACACCCTTGCTCCAACAGGTGAGTCTGAAGAGAGTATTCAAGAAATGTTGCACCTTCAACAGGCCAATCTGGAAGAAACTATAGAAAAAATGTTCCTTGCTGAATGCATGGAAACCAATTTGTTGATTAAGAACACATTAGAAGCTTTGCTAAAGTCCTTCAATGATTTTGTCCTTTTTAGCATGAATATGCTTTTATGCAATAGAGGCTGCCTCCAATCGTCCAACCACCTCCGCCATCACCAACTACTACTTCTACACCTATAACATCTGAAAATGATGTGCCTATGCCTCCACCTTCACCTCCCAAGTCACGACCATCAAACCCTCCACCTCTGTCCACTAAGGGTTAATTATGATGTCCAAAATCATTTCCTTTTTCTCTTCAAACTCATGTCTTTTCATAATGACAAATATGCTCTAATACTATGTATGTATGCTCTGATTAATACATATTCTTTTGATATTTGCAAGAGGAAATGAACTCAAGGAGAGTCTCATTTATCCTCACATAATATGCTCATTGATCATAATAACATAATTGCTCTAATTATGCAATATATACTCTAATTATGTGTTTGAAAGATCTCCTTTTACTCTGATAATTAACAAGTTTGTTGAATGTCAAAGATATACTCTTCAGCAACACAAACAAAGAGCAAATGGTGTGTGACAATATATTCTAAACTGCTCTGATACTCTGATCTTAATTTACCTATCTTATCCTTTTGATATCTAAAATTTATACTATTTGCATCATCAAAAAGGGTGAGATTGTTAAGTTTGGCTGCATCCAAGTTGCATTGGATTGTACCAAACAATTAAATTCTTAAGGTTTTGATGTTGAAAAAGTATAAATTTTATGTATTAACCTTTCATGCTTAAGCTACAAGTTCATATATCTCTACTAGATACAAACAAAAAAGCACGAACAAAAAGGCTATGGATAATAGGCAAAGTATCAATCATTGGACAATACTACTTTAGCATCCAATCCTGAGAAGACAAGTGCTTTAGCACTTGGCTTGCAATACAAAAACAATAGAACAGTTACTCGATCCTCAAGAATTGAAACAATCACAAGAAAGTAATGTCCATAAGCTCAATAAGAAACTCACGCCATATTGCACAAAAGGGAAGATTTAAATTGTCTTGTCTTGTCATTCTTAATTCCTTTTGTCTTATGCTATTAACATTTATTTTGATTTGTACACTGAAAGTAAGCTATAAACACTTAGCGACACTTTCAGATTGTACTTCTTTGAAGATATGCTGTAGAAAGTGTTTATAGTCCACACTCTCTCTTTCCACAATAGCGGCCTCGTGTCAAGTGCTAAAGCTATTAGACAACAACTAGCTGGAATCTCTCAATAGATCGAAGCTCTAAAGTCTATATAAAGCTTGAAGAAGTTTGTCTTAAGTATGTCAAATAACAAGAGAATATTCTGAGACAAAACAAGCAAGTGTTGTAACATTATCAGTCCACTGGATGAAGAAAACTTAAGCAAATTAAGTGAATCTTAACTTTGCTAAGTTAGTGAATTTCATTGTATTTGAGCTTATTGTGTAAACACTCATTGAGTGATTAGAATACATTTTCTATCAAACATATTTTGTTTGTGAAAGCCATGAGTGGCTTAGTGATAAAGAATACTTGGGTCTTAATCTCATGGGGAGATTAAGTGTAGTGTCAAGAGTGGCCTAAAGAGTACTTGTTGTAGCCAGAAATGACATAGAGAATACTTGGCTTTAATCAAATATTTGACTAGTGGAACCCTTCATGGTTTGAAGGAGAATTGGACATAGACCAAGAGTTGGGGTGAACCAATATAAAACCTATGTGTTTTCTTTACTATATCTATATAACTAGTTCTTTTCTATAAATCACTTTTACACTACTATATCCAAGTTCGATAAACTAGTGTTTCTAAGCACAACGTGATTTCGAACCCCTTGGACAAAACCCTTTGCCCATTGATAACTGTTTAAGAAAAGCTTTTAATAGTTTTCCAATGACTAAGTTTTTATCCTTCATATTATTCAACCCCCCTTCTAGTGTTTTTCAAGTACTTCATATGAATTAGTTAAGTATGTGATCAGGGAATAGTTCTATGTATGGATTCCTTGAGCCATAGTCCATATAGAAATTAGGGAAATCACAACTTGAAACTGAGGGTTATATTAAAAAATGGATGTAGAATTCACAGAGATATGTCTACCTAGAAGCCTTCTTGAATGCGTAAGTAAAACTTAACAAATATCTTTAAATAATATACGCATTATAATAATTTAATGTTCTCCGATGCAATGGACATTCGCAACTGGTGGTTATATGTCCTAAGGACAATGTTGTCGCCTAGTTCTGTTCCTTGCACAATAAGCTCGACAATTACTTCAAAGGAATAATTAACAGGTCAATATTAATTTGTAACACATTTACTTTATCATTTGTATTATAAGTAAATGTTTTAATCGTACAATATACATGCATATTTCTCTTAATCAATGCTTTTAAGGGATTCAATGATAAACACAGAAGTAAATCTAAGGCAAATGATAAATGTATTCCAGTTAAAGTAAGTAATTTAAACAATGCTTGATCTCTTCAAAATGACATTTTATTAGTTTGTACACCAATTTTAGGAGAAAATTGAATTTCTTATTGAATTTACTATAATAAGCAAAGAGAAAGCACTTAGTGTGGCTATTACGTCATGCATTAGATGTCAATCATAGTCCTATAAGATTTTAAGGATAATTGGAAAATGGTAGCTCTTTACTTCATAGCATATTTCATTTATTATAGTAGTTATTATTTAGATTGATTCAATTATGTGTTATTATATGATGTAGAATTTTACTGATCCAAGAGCATTGGAACTAGAGAGAATAAAGACAATTCACATTGGTGGACAAAATGCTTACTAAGAGTTAGAAATGAAGCATTGAGTGCTTAAGGAATTTTAGAATTGTTAGACTTATGTTTAGCATAGCTTATATAGATCATATTTATTAATTTGTTTCATTGTTTGATGTTGTTTGGTATACATGTTTCATTCTCATTTTAAACTTATGTTTAGTATATTTTATGTTTGCACTTTAAGTGTTATATATATATATATATATATATATATATATATATATATATATATATATATATATATATATATATACTACCTAGACTTGTAACATCAGTTTTATCAAAATCTATGTTATATAACATAATTTTGATCACATATCTACATTGGTTTTGGAAAAATTTGATGTAAATTATGATTTTCAATATCGACTTTATAACTGATGTAAAAAATAATATACTTTTAACGATGGTCATTTTAATATTAATTTAAATCGATGTTTAATGTTTTTTAAACCTGACTCAATTAAAGGCTTATTTTTTAGTAATGGTTCCAGTTGGATTATAATCTTACACGTTTTTAAGTAAATTAATTGATAAATGATATACAACATATTTTGGATTATATCTTGTTAATTGCATGGACGTACGTAGTTAAATGAAATTCGTATGAATTTCTCTTTGAGATGACATTTGCAGATTTTGAATTGTAGCTCTTGATTAGCTTCTGGTCTCATGCCATGACGTTTTCATGTTTGGAAATTTAATTAGTTTATTGTTTATTTACGGTGGGTATGTCAGATGAATTGAAAAAGGATCCCGTGAGGATTAAAAATACATTTTTTTAATTAATTTGAAGGACTAAAATAAATATTTTAATTTTGAAAGACTAAAAAAATAACTTTAGATTTAATGGATAAAAAAACATATTGAAAAAGTGAAGATGCCTGGGAGCTTCAAAATATGCTGCTATATGTGAATTTACACATATCGTTTCTTTGCTTTGGTTTCTTCCACTTTTTTCGTTGGCTTTGCTTCCTTTCATTTGTAGATTCTTATATACTTTACTGATCATATTTTAAGATTTTAATGGAATTACAAATTAGAAACATATTATAAGGTGATCAAATATTTTACATGAAATAAAACTAATAATTATTCTATTTTGGATATAAAAAAATAAAAAAGTTAAAATTAATATAAACTAAATCTGGATTTTTTATTAACTTTTATCAAACTCTAATTTAGTAGAAAAATATTTGTATAACTTTTATTTTCATTTTTTTATGAAAGAAATATTTCAACAGATCAACTTATAAATTTTATAGTTAATATCAATTGATTTTTTTTACAGCGTTAATATCAATCTATAAAAAAATTACAATTATTTCTGCCAAAACTGAGTATCTTTAATTTTTTTCTATCGTTGAATTAATTCTAGTTCATGCTGAGCAAGCGTGACCTGACCAAAAAACATCATCGGTCATGTTCAATACGTAGCAACGGCGTCGTTTCACTTCCAAACAAAATCAATATAAAATCAATCGAGACATCAAACAAGAAAATTTAGGGCAAACGTCCACTTTAAGAACAACTATTGTATGGTCCGGACCATCACGTAGTCACAGCCAATTAGCTTGCAGCACGTGACCTGCAATTCATAATGCCGTTTGCTGCAAATAATGCATAGAAAGAAATAAAAAGTTGAAACAGAATCCAAACATGATGATTTAAAATTTAAAAAATAAAAGATAATGAATTGAAATGCAAATCATAGTTTAATCAAATAGTAAGAGATAATTTTTCAAAAATAATTGCAAACAGAAATCTTTCATGTAACACCCTAATTATAAATACACTTTAAATATCTTTTATTCATTTTTATAAACAAGTGAGTTTAAAAACTTTTTTTTTTTATAAAAGTCATAACAAAACACGAAAAGATAAGAGGACACGTCTCATGTCGGTACATGACACGGTGCTCTCACCAACCATGAATACGACTCTACTCTAGTCAGAAATGCTAAGTGAGGCACATGAGTCCTCGAACTAAATAAAAATATCCTTGTTAGATCATCACAACTCAAAAATCCCTCAGGTTCCTTCAAACTGTTCAAATTATCCCCAAGTGTACTTATTGTATGTCATTCATCTCTTCTAACAATTCCTCATTCATCCTACATGATAAGAAGCATTGATCCCTGTCATACCCTAATTTCGTCCGGGGACCTTTGCTTGATGACATGCGACATTTCTTTGGTCCTTGTGAGGTGCTTGGCATCCATCATTAGGCAATTTGTGAAATTCCAGGACATGCCGAAAAACCAAAAAAATATTGATGCACAATCCGTAAGTTTCCGTGACACACCGGAAATCAAATGGAAGCATCGTTGCATAATTAAGTGAGGTTCCGTAACATTCCGTAAGTCAAAAGGGGGATGATTATGTAATCCGCAAGGTTCCATAACATTACGAAAAGAAAACAAGTATCGTTACGAAATTCGTAAGTTTCCGTAACTTTACGAAAAAAGAATCACCAAAAAACAGCAGAGGGGGATGTACTTAGTAAAAATGGGGGTGCAAATAGCACCCAGGCCCACTTGGGCCCTCCAGAATATTCCTCCAGAAGGTTGTTGCTTCTGGAGGAAGCAACCTGACTCGCCTGGGCGAGCTGAGCTCGCCTAGGCGAGCTGGGCGGCAACCACCTCCCCTATTTTGCTATAAATAGGGGAGGAAGTGAATAAGAAAAGGGGTTCAGCCCCTTAGACACTTTTCTCTCTTTCGAATTTGCTTGGAAAAATTGTTTCCGTGAAGAAAATCTAAGCCGAGGCGCTTCCGAAACGTTTCCGTAACGTTTTCCGTGAAGAATTTCGCAAAGGTTTCAACCGTTCTTTGACGTTCTTCATTCGTTCTTCATCGTTCTTCGATCTTCAACGGGTAAGTACCTCGAACCAAGCTTTTCGATTCATTCTATGTACCCGTAGTGGTCCACATTGTGTTTCGTGCATTTTTATTCTCGTTTTGTTTACTTTTTATACCCCCTGTTGACGTGCTTAAGCCATTTTACTTAAGTCATTTCTCGCTTAACTTAAAAATAAAATAAATTTCCACCGAACGTTTGAATTGTATTATCCGTTAACTTCGGTTAAAATAAATTCCGACCGTTCGGTCGTGCCGTAACCACGTTGGAAATCAAAAAGAGGTAAAAAATAATATAATAATAAAAAAAAACATCTTTTAGTAAAATAAAGCGGAAAATCAATCGGACATTTTCTCTTTGGGATTTCTCATTCTTAATCGAATTGATTAATAACTAAAGTGAAACTAAGGCTAAAATCAACTCGCCTAGTCAAGCTCGTCCATAAAAAATAGGTTTTTGAAGTTTGTCATTTCAATTTCTCACTAAGTAAAATGGATCATTTTTAAGGTCCAACGCCTTAAAATGATCACCACTTAAGTAAAAAAGAATCACTTGATAAAGAAAGAACTACGTAGGTCTGATTTTCTCATCTCAAATTGAGGAATACGTAGGAGCAAAGGGAAACACCCTTGTCGACCACAAAAAAGGAAAAATATAAAAAGGATATAAGGACATAAAAGGGAACGTAAAAATCAAAGTCACGTTTGCACATTCGATTAAAGGCTGTCGTCCCTTGGGACGGACGTGTAGGGTGCTAATACCTTCCCCGTGCGTAAATACAACTCCCAAACCTTTCACTTAAAAAATTCGTAGATCATGTCTTTTCCGGTTTTTCCGACGTTTTCCTCAAATAAACGTTGGTGGCGACTCCGCGCGTATTCCTTTCGTGGAACACGCATCACGCGAGTCACGCGTCGCCCTCCCGCCGAAGGGTAGGTTGCGACAGTTGGCGACTCCACTGGGGACAGTTTTTAGAGAGTTAGGCCATTTAATTTTGTGCAATGTTTTACCGTGACTTACCCCTTTGTTGGTTTCCTTTCATTATGTTCTTGTGTATATAAACTCTTTGTTGCTTTTAGTGCGTTTTAAATGTATGCATGAAGTAAATATTTATTCATTTGATGCACACAAACACCAACACTATTTGCACACACTGTGAGGGAAAAGGGCCCTATACCCGGGTTCATGGGAGCATAAGGAGTGGAGGTGAATCTGTGATCATGCTAGGTCTCCGACTTGCTTGATTACAGTGAACCCTCATCTAGAGCTTTTCTCTTTGAAAACCTATTGTTGCTAGTAGTCCCTACTGCTACAATATGTTCTTCAAAGGGGATGATACCTCTAGAAACCATCAAGAGAGATATAACTACCTTGGGGATTATTCCTAAAAGCCTAGTTAGTTCTCTCCCTTATAGGTCCCTTAAATAGGGGCACGAAGCAAATACGCTGCGTGCCATTTTTCACACTGCCATGCATGAGTATCATATCCCCTTTTGCTTATGTTCGGTAAATATTGTCATACTGTGCACATTCCCGCATTGTGTCTTTTGCATAGGCATTGCATATGGGTTCTGTCTTGATCCCTACTGTAAACAAACCAACGGAGGGTCCGTGTCGCCTTCTTAAAAATGTGCGTTGGGGCATTTCGCTACCCCTAGACATCATATCTAAGAAGGGGACAAATTCCCCGGACCCCCGCTTTCCTAGATTGCATCTGTGTCATATGCATTCCATCATGCATTCATCCATCCCATCCATGAGATATCGGAGTTTTGATTTGCACCAGCTTTTATCTCACTTTAGTAAGCATGGGAACAAATCAAACCAGCAAGAGGTTCTACCAAGTCAAGGTCAAAAGCCTAGATACCACCAGCATCAAGGAATTAGGGCGGTTGATGGAACCCATCCAAATGCAAACCTTCCGCAAGACTTACGGAAAGATCTTAGAGTTGACCATAGCAGAGGTGTCCATAGGAGCCATTGTATCACTTACCCAATACTACGACCAGCCTTTGAGGTGCTTCACATTCGGAGACTTCCAATTAGTACCAACCATTGAAGAATTTGAGGAAATTCTAGGATGTCCTCTCGGGGGAAGAAAACCATATCTTTCCTCCGGGTGTCTCCCCTCTTTGAGCAGAATTGCAACTGTGGTCAAGGATTCAGCAAGAGGTTTGGACCGCATAAAACAGACTCGGAACGGCATAGCGGGCCTACCACAGAAGTACCTAGAAGACAAGGCAAGGGGTATGGCCAATCAAGGAAACTGGGTCCCGTTTATGGATGTGTTAGCTTTGCTAATTTTTGGGGTCGTCCTCTTTCCAAACGTGGATGGTTTGGTAGACCTAGCAGCAATCGACGCTTTCCTTGCCTATCGCCATAGCAAGGAAAGTCCGGTGGTAGCTGTCTTGGCAGATCTATTTGACACATTTGACCGAAGGTGCGAAAAGAGTAGCGCACGGATCATCTGTTGCTTACCCGCCCTCTGTGTTTGGTTGGTTTCGCACTTGTTCCAACAAGACACAAGACATCCATGTCCGCTCCTGAGCCATCGCTCGTGTACTGAAAAGGGGAGAATAGATTGGGACCAGCTTTTGGCCGGGATAGGAGGTAGAACAATCAGTTGGTTCCCCCGATGGAAGGAAGGAAAAGAAGGAGTCCTTTTCTCATGTGGAAGATACCCAAACATTCCGCTGGTAGGAACGAGGGGTTGTATTAACTACAATCCCGCGCTCGCTATAAGACAACTAGGGTACCCCATGAGGGGAGCACCGACGGAAGAAAGCATGTCTCCTTTCCTTGTGAGGGATCTCGGCGCACAAAATTCCAAGACTATACAAAGAATCCATAAGGCATGGGAAACCCCGTTAAGGAAAGATCAAGAGCTTAGAGGCATTCGTAATGGCATCATTGGTGGGTACCACGAATGGCTGAAAGTTCATATACGAGGTTTAGATTGGCTCGCCAAGTTAAAAGTCGTCAGCGAAGAGAATTTTGAAGCACCGGAAGAGGACGAAGAAGTCCAAGCTCTCAAAAGCGAGTTAGGAAAGGCAAAACTTGCCAATGAGAAGTTCAAGTTGGCCGCTACACACGTTCGGAAGGAGTGTGCCGGGTTACGGGAAGAGAATGCAATTACCGCAAGAGCCCTTGAACAAGAGACCAAGAGGGCTCGCAAGGAAGAGTATGGCCGGAACAAATTTCGCGGAGCTCTATGGGGTAGCAATAGTGAACTCAAGTTGCGAAGGGAAGAAAGGGACCAGTCGCGAGCACATAGCATGGTTTTGAAAGAGGAGTTAGTTGCCTGTTCAAGGTCCAAAAGAAGCTTGTCTCAGCGTTTGTGCGAGACGGAGACCAACATGCTAGCTATCATCGCCAAGTACCAAGAAGAGTTAGGTCTAGCCGCGGCCCACGAGCATAGGATTGCGGACAAATATGCCCAAGTATACGCGGAAAAAGAGGCTAGAGGAAGGGTGATCGACTCTTTACACCAAGAGGCAACCATGTGGATGGATCGGTTTGCTCTTACCTTGAACGGGAGTCAAGAACTTCCCCGATTGTTAGCCAAGGCCAAAGCGATGGCAGACACCTACTCCGCCCCCGAAGAGATTCACGGGCTTCTCGGCTATTGTCAGCATATGATAGACTTAATGGCCCACATAATTAGAAATCGTTAGGAAACTTGTATGGTCTCTCAGACCTTGACTAGATATGACCTCCTTTTTGAAATAAAATGAGTTGGTCCCATGTTTCTACTCCAAAAAACTTGTGCAAATCAAATCACTCATACGTTTCATCTCTAGCATGCATTTTCTTTCTTTTACCCACTCCTCACGTTTGGTTTTTTAGGGAAAAACACCATAACTAAACGCGCGCGCAAGGGATCCCTATCGCACCAGATCCAAATCTAAAACGATGGGTGATCAAGAGGAGACGCAGGAACAGATGAAAGCCGACATGTCGGCTCTGAAAGAACAAATGGCCTCCATGATGGAGGCCATGTTAAGTATGAAGCAGCTCATAGAGAAGAACGCGGCCACCGCCGCCGCTGTCAGTTCAGCTGCCGAAGTAGACCCGACTCTCTTGGCAACTATGCACCATCCTCCCTCAAACATAGTAGGACGGGGAAGGGACACACTAGGGCACGATGGCAGCCCTCACCTGGGATACAACCGAGCGGCTTACCCTTATGGATTGCCGCCCAACTATTCACCACCCGTCTTGCAAGAAGATGCGGGCCACATTGCTTCTCCCGTCCATGAAAGAGAGCCTCCTCAGCAGCCCGACGAAGTCCACAAAGACCCTCAAGATTATGATCGAAGGGATGTCGAGTTCTATCCCCCGATCCCCGAAGGGCCGGCACTAGGCACGTTACCTCAACCCAACATCGCAGCATCACCAATAGTTTTGTCCACGGAAGGGCCGCCCCCAGCAACTGAAGAAAGGAGGAAGCTCGATCTCCTTGAGGAAAGATTGAGGGCTGTGGAAGGATTTGGGGACTATCCGTTCGCAGACATGACGGATCTTTGCTTAGTACCCGATGTTGTTATTCCCCCGAAGTTCAAAGTGCCAGACTTTGACAAGTATAAAGGGACGACTTGTCCCAAAAACCATCTCAAAATGTACTGCCGTAAGATGGGCGCCCACTCTAAAGATGAAAAGTTGTCGATACACTTCTTTCAGGATAGCTTGGCCGGAGCTGCGGTAGTGTGGTACACTAATTTGGAAGCTTCCCGTATCCGTACTTGGAAGGATCTGATTACCGCCTTCCTAAGGCAGTATCAGTACAATTCTGATATGGCTCCTGACCGTACTCAACTGCAGAATATGTTCAAGAAAGAGGGTGAAACCTTTAAAGAATATGCGCAGCGATGGAGGGATTTGGCGGCACAAGTAGCTCCTCCCATGGTTGAGAGAGAGATGATCACCATGATGGTAGACACTCTGCCAGTGTTCTACTATGAGAAGCTAGTAGGTTACATGCCGTCCAGCTTTGCGGATCTGGTGTTTGCCGGGGAAAGAATCGAGGTAGGATTGAAAAGAGGAAAGTTTGATTACGTTTCCTCCACAAACGCGAATGCCAAAAGAATCGGGGCAACAGGGGCAAAAAGGAAGGAGGGAGATGCCCATGCCGTCTCTTCAACACCCGCGTGGGTCAAAACCCAGCAAACACCTCATGGTACCCATCAGTACGCGCAACATCACCCAAGCTTCTCGGCTCATACTGGGAATGCCTCTAGTTCAACACCCGTGCAGCCTAAGGCACCCACCCAGAGGGAAGCTCCCCAAGTTCCAACTCCGAACACGACTCGACCGGCCGGTAATTCCAACACAACAAGGAACTTCCCTCCGAGGCCATTTCCAGAATTCACCCCACTCCCAATGACGTACGAAGATCTTCTGCCATCCCTCATCGCCAATCATTTGGCCGTGGTAACTCCCGGAAGGGTCCTCGAACCCCCTTTCCCGAAGTGGTATGACCCTAACGCAACTTGCAAGTACCATGGGGGTGTCCCGGGGCATTCCGTCGAAAAATGCTTGGCCCTTAAATACAAGGTCCAACATTTAATGGATGCTGGATGGCTGACTTTCCAAGAGGATCGGCCCAATGTGAGAACCAACCCGCTCGCCAATCATGGAGGGGGAGCAGTTAATGCAGTTGAATCCGATAGGCCGCACAGGTCTAAACCTTTAAGGGATGTGGCAACCCCTAGGAGGTTTATCTTTGAGGCCCTACAAAAAGGAGGTGTGATTCCCCATAGTGGGTGTAAGGAGGATTCCTGTCTGCTACATTCCGGCGAGATGCATGACATGGAGACGTGTTTGGAAGTAGAGGAATTGTTACAGCGGATGATAGATCAAGGTCGACTGGAATTCGGCATTGAAGGAAAAGAAGAGCAGCATATATGCATGCAATCTACGGAGGGGAGCAGTGTTGCGAAGCCCAAACCCTTGGTGATATACTTCACTAAAAGCGCAGCTTCGCAAAAGCCCGGACACCCCTTAATAGCCAAACCTGTTCCTTTCCCGTACCAAAATAGTCACGCGGTCCCGTGGAGATATACACCTCCGGGGAAGAAGGAAGAAGAAGTCACTGACGTCAGCTCGCTGTCAGCTAAAGTAACAAATATCATGGGACTGAGTGGTGTGACCCGTAGTGGTCGTGTGTTCGCACCTCCGGACCTACCAGTCCAACCCGCCGACGTCAAGGGAAAAGGAAAAGTGGTGGAGGAACAAGATGGCGAAGCACCCCACGCTTCGAATAAAGATATTCCAGCAAAGGGGCCCCCGGAGAAAAATGATGGTAGAAAGGAGGTGTCGCTAGAGGAAGCCAGCGAGTTCCTTCAGATAATTCAGCAGAGCGAATTCAAGGTTATCGAACAGCTCAACAAAACCCCGGCTAGGGTCTCGCTGTTGGAGTTACTTATGAGCTCCGAGCCTCATCGGGCTCTGCTAGTAAAAGTGCTGAACGAGGCTCACGTGGCCCAAGATATCTCGGTAGAAGGTTTCGGAGGGCTGGTCAACAATATCACTGCCAACAACTATCTTGCCTTCGCCGAAGAAGAAATCCCCGCCGAGGGGAGAGAGCATAATAAGGCTTTACATGTATCAGTCAAGTGTATGGACCATATCGTAGCCAAGGTGCTCATCGATAATGGTTCCAGTTTAAACGTGATGCCTAAGAGCACTTTGGAGAAGTTACCATTCAATGCTTCCCACTTAAAACCAAGTTCAATGGTGGTTCGGGCCTTCGACGGCACTCGCCGAGAGGTTAGGGGAGAGATCGATCTCCCAGTACAAATAGGCCCTCACACCTGTCAAGTCACCTTCCAAATAATGGATATTAACCCCCCCTACAGCTGCCTGTTAGGGCGCCCGTGGATCCACTCAGTGGGAGTTGTGCCTTCTACACTCCACCAAAAGCTGAAATTCGTAGTGGAGGGGCACTTGGTCATCGTGTCAGGCGAGGAAGATATCTTGGTAAGCTGCCCATCCTCCATGCCTTATGTGGAAGCCGCAGAAGAATCGTTAGAAACTGCTTTCCAGTCTTTTGAGGTGGTCAGCATTTCCTCCGGGGACTCCCTCTTTGGGCAGCCTTGTCTGTCCGATGCAGCGGTAATGATGGCCCGAGTTATGTTGGGGAACGGTTATGAACCCGGGATGGGTTTAGGCAAAAACAACGGCAGCATAACTAGCCTGATAAATACCCAAGGAAATCGTGGGAAGTATGGTTTAGGCTATAAGCCCACTCAGGCGGACATGAAAAGAAGCATCGCGGGGAGGAAGAACAGTGGTCAAAGCTCGCGTTGGAGACAAGAAAGTGAAGGAAGCCCGCCCTGCCACATAAGTAGAAGCTTTATAAGCGCGGGTCTGGGAGACAAAGGTCAAGCGTTCGCGATATGCGAGGATGATATTCCGAGTACTTTGGATTTGGTACGACCATGCCCTCCTGATTTCCAGCTGGGAAATTGGCGAGTGGAGGAACGCCCCGGCATTTACGCAACGAGCATAATGTAAACCTTTACGGTTTTAAAAGCTCTATAGTTGGGCCTAGGCTTTAGAGTTTTTCCTTTTGTTAAGGCTTTGTGTCTTTTGTTTTTGAATTTATAATACAAGGATCTTTCTTCATCTGTTCCTGGTCTCTACCCATTCTCATTCATTTGCATGTTTACTTCTTTTTCTAAAACGGCAGATCCGATGACGAGTCCCCCGAAGGTACTAATACCTGGGACCCGCCTATCGACTTCAAGCGAGAAATGAATCAAACGGAAGATGAAGGAGATGAGGATGTGGGACTTCCCCCAGAACTAGAAAGAATGGTCGCCCATGAGGACCAAGAAACGGGGCCTCATCAAGAAGAAACAGAGCTAGTAGACTTAGGAATTGGCAGTGGAAAGAGGGAAGTAAAGATAGGTACAGGTATTACCGCACCTATCCGTGAAGAATTAATAATCCTGCTAAAAGACTACCAAGACATCTTTGCTTGGTCATACCAAGATATGCCCGGTTTGAGTTCTGACATTGTACAGCACCGATTACCTCTAAATCCCGAGTGTTCCCCGGTAAAACAGAAACTGAGGAGGATGAAGCCCGAAACATCCTTGAAGATAAAAGAAGAAGTGAAGAAGCAATTTGACGCTGGATTTCTGGCCGTCGCTCGGTATCCAGAATGGGTTGCCAACATCGTACCAGTTCCTAAAAAAGATGGGAAAGTACGAATGTGTGTAGATTATCGGGACCTGAATCGGGTCAGTCCCAAGGACAATTTTCCTTTACCACACATCGATATCCTCGTAGATAACACGGCCAATTTCGCTTTATTTTCCTTCATGGACGGTTTCTCTGGTTACAATCAGATAAAGATGGCGCCCGAGGATATGGAAAAGACTACTTTCGTCACCCTGTGGGGAACGTTCTGTTACAAGGTGATGTCCTTTGGACTCAAGAATGCCGGGGCAACTTATCAACGGGCCATGGTAGCTTTGTTCCATGATATGATGCATCAAGAGATCGAGGTCTACGTGGACGACATAATTGCTAAATCTAAATCCGAGGAAGAACACCTTGTCAACCTGCGGAAATTGTTCGAAAGGCTTAAGAAATATCAATTAAGGTTGAACCCCGCTAAGTGTACCTTCGGGGTCAAATCAGGGAAATTGCTTGGTTTCATTGTAAGCCAGAAAGGGATAGAGGTAGACCCCGAAAAAGTGAAGGCTATCCTTGAGATGCCAGAACCCCGTACAGAGAGGCAAGTCCGAGGTTTCTTGGGGCGCTTGAATTATATTGCCAGATTCATATCGCAGCTCACCGCCATTTGTGAGCCGTTGTTTAAACTCTTGCGCAAAAACCAAACTGATCGGTGGAATGAGGATTGCCAAGAGGCTTTTGGAAGGATCAAAAAGTGCCTAATGAATCCTCCCGTGCTTATGCCACCAGTACCTGGAAGGCCTCTCATTTTGTACATGACAATCTTGGACGAGTCAATGGGGTGTATGCTGGGGCAACATGACGAATCCGGGAAGAAAGAGCGCGCTGTTTACTACCTAAGTAAGAAGTTCACGACCTGTGAGATGAATTACTCCTTGCTCGAAAGAACGTGTTGTGCTTTAGTATGGGCATCCCATCGCCTAAGACAGTACATGCTGAGCCATACTACCTGGTTGATATCCAAAATGGACCCGGTTAAGTACATCTTTGAAAAGCCAGCTCTCACAGGACGAATCGCCCGGTGGCAAGTCTTGCTATCTGAGTTTGATATAGTCTACGTCACCCAAAAGGCGATAAAAGGAAGCGCTTTGGCAGATTATTTGGCTCAACAGCCTCTTAACGACTACCAGCCCATGCATCCGGAATTCCCGGATGAGGACATCATGGCCTTGTTCGAGGAAAAGTTGGACGAAGATCGGGACAAATGGACTGTATGGTTTGACGGAGCGTCAAACATTCTAGGTCATGGCGTTGGGGCAGTGTTGGTCTCTCCGGACAATCAATGTGTACCTTTCACAGCCAGGCTAGGATTCGACTGCACCAACAACATGGCCGAATATGAAGCATGTGCCCTAGCCGTCCAGGCAGCAATTGACTCCAATGTCAAACTACTCAAGGTGTACGGCGACTCAGCGTTGGTAATCCATGAGGGCTCGTTTGGAACGCACGCCAACGGACATGCTATGGCCAGGAAGATCCTAAGAGCAGGTTATTACTGGCTTACCATGGAAAGTGATTGTTGTGTCCATGTGAGGAAATGCCACAAATGTCAAGCATTCTCAGATAATGTCAATGCCCCACCACACCCTCTGAATGTCATGTCCGCCCCTTGGCCTTTCTCCATGTGGGGAATAGATGTCATCGGGGCCATCGAGCCCAAGGCCTCGAATGGTCATCGCTTCATCCTCGTAGCGATAGATTATTTCACCAAGTGGGTCGAGGCGGCTTCATATACCAATGTCACGAGGAATGTGGTGGTCAGGTTCATTAAGAAAGAGATCATCTGCCGATATGGTTTGCCAAGGAAGATTATCACGGACAACGGCACCAACCTGAATAACAAGATGATGGGGGAAATGTGCGAGGAGTTTAAAATCCAGCATCACAATTCCACACCCTACCGGCCAAAGATGAATGGAGCCGTGGAAGCGGCCAATAAGAATATCAAAAAGATTATCCAAAAGATGACCGTGTCATACAAGGATTGGCACGAGATGCTCCCCTTCGCGTTGCACGGTTACCGGACTTCAGTGCGAACGTCAACTGGGGCAACGCCGTTCTCATTGGTATATGGGATGGAGGTTGTGTTACCGTTTGAGGTAGAAGTCCCATCATTAAGGATCTTGGCAGAATCCGGATTAAAGGAATCAGAGTGGGCTCAAACACGCTATGATCAGCTCAACCTCATTGAGGGTAAGCGCTTAACGGCCATGAGTCATGGGCGCTTATACCAGCAAAGAATGAAGAGTGCATTCGACAAGAAAGTACGCTTACGCAAGTTCCATGAGGGAGACCTTGTGCTAAAGAAAATGTCCCATGCTGTCAAGGACCATCGAGGGAAATGGGCCCCGAACTACGAAGGGCCTTTTGTTGTGAAGAGGGCTTTTTCCGGAGGAGCCCTGGTGCTTACCAACATGGATGGCGAAGAGCTACCTTCACCCGTGAACTCTGATGTCGTCAAACAATATTATGCTTAGAAGCTGGGGCAATTAAGGATGTCGCTGCATGTTCTTTATCTTTATGAGTTTTCTGGATTTCCCCCAGGGATTTCCTGTCTGTTGTATCTCTCGTTACAATCTTTCAAAGAAATGAACGTGGATTTGAGGCTTTTAGTCCTCACGTTGGTTTCACACCTTGCGTTAATCTGTGATCGCCTGATCCCTTCCGCTCAGTTCATGGGATCCCCCAAGCGCTTAATTAGAATTGAACCTGAACCAACTTTCCCTAAATTTGCTGCGTTTGAAAACATTCATGCATACGCATACGCATACGCATACGCATGTATATTGTTGTGGTAAAACAGGGGCAGGATCACCTTGGGCTACCTTCTGGGGTAGAGACAAAACATGAACGGCAGAAACCAATCAAGGTAGGGTAATGACGCGGTCAAGATTGGCCATACCTGGTTGTTTATTGCTTGCAGGTACTTAAGGACGGATGCAAGTGGGGATGGGGTCACGACCGACCGATCGTTGCCCCTTCTCTGTGCGAAACAAGCAGAGAATGTCGCTGCAAGGCAGCCCCGTATCCTTTGTATTTTGCAGCTTTCTTTTACTATTTGTTTGTTTTAAAAAGTAAAAAATAAGTAATCAACGCCTAATTCTAACCTAAGTAAGTTCAAGTTAGGCAAGATGCTAATCCATGAGAAGGGAGGGGACATGGTTAATGTTCCCCTCAAAAAAAAAAAAATGTGCAGGTTAGCTCGCCTGGGCGAGCTGGGCTCGCCTGGGCGAGCCACCCCTGCACCAAATTATAAGAATGACGAAAGGGGGGGCGTTTTTGCATTCAAAAACTTCTTTTCCCCCTTTCAAAAGCTATACCCACGGGATTGACGAGTTTGCAGCCCTAGGGTCATCCTTTTTCGCATTTTTTGATTCCGTTTTGCGCTTTTGTTCATCACCAACAAGTAAGTGTTCCATCCCTAAGCTTTCTAGCTTTTCATTGGTGTATTTTGATCTCCTTTTGGTGCTCTAAATTGTGGGAGTGTGCTCAAATATATAGGGCAATTTTGGTTTGTTTTCTTGCTTGATTAGGTTGAATTAGGGGTGTGTATGGGATGGCCCTAGGCCTATAATGCATTTTGGAACAATGGGACATGCCACATTGTCCCCGTTCTCTTGCTATTGACGCCTAAACGCGCGCCCACCAAGTGTTCGGTGAAATGCCTCAATGGCATTAGCGCGTGACTTTTGTAAGGAAACAACCCATGGGGCATTTTGGTTTGTACACATTTTCTTTTTTTTGGAATATGTATTCATTCCTGAAAAAGGCTAGAGTAATTGCCCCGCATATATCCTAGGCCTAGGAACTAAAATTTTATGCAAAAAGAACACAAGAGGAGGTGCATATTGGGTAAAGTTACCCTTTTTGGCCAGCAATCAGCTATGGGCCATGCTACAATAATTTCCCTACGCCTAGATGTTTAGGAATTTTGCTCGTCATGAATGTGTTGGTTTAGAATAGGTAGCAAAATACCTTTGGCAATTTACACTTTGGGTATGATAGCAAACTACTTGGATGTATGTACATATAATTTTTGGTAGTCAAAATGTCTCACAAAAAAATATATATAAATATGTTGCATGTTATGTAAAGAAAATACATTACAAAAAGAATATATACCTTTTAATACAATTTTAGTCAGCAAAGGAAAATATACTTGAATTTGCATACGACTTTAGGTAGCAAAAAAACTTGAAAAGAGCATGAAACATAGCACCTTATTGTGTAGATAGTCAAGATTCATCATGAAGTTTGTGTATGTATAGGTATTAGAAATACCAAGATGTGCACATGTGCAATTTTTGGTACCCCAAAGTGCTTTGAGTATGCATGTATGTAAATTTAGCCAAGGAGACGTGTGTGATGTAAATAACAAATACACCTTGGAAGTACATGTAAATAATCTAGGTAAGGAAGCTGCCTTGATTGTATATGGGTGCGTTTTTCTTAGTTAATAGGATGTCTTGTGCAAGTGAACGTTCGTAAGGAAATATGCGCATAAGCTTGCTCTAAATTTACATTGATGTTTGTATTTATGGGAGGAGGTTGTATGCCATTTTTGTTTTAAGAGTAGTGTCCCACTGGTAAAACTAACTTTCCAAATGTTTGCCTTCGCAGGAAATGGCCCCGAGGAAGCTTGCCTCAAAGAGGTCCAGGAAGGACAAGGCAGCCGAAGGAACTAGTTCCGCTCCGGAGTATGACAGTCACCGCTTTAGGAGCGCTGTACACCAGCAGCGCTTCGAGGCCATCAAGGGATGGTCGTTTCTCCGGGAGCGACGCGTCCAGCTCAGGGACGACGAGTATACTGATTTCCAGGAGGAAATAGGGCGCCGGCGGTGGGCATCACTGGTTACTCCCATGGCCAAGTTTGATCCAGAAATAGTCCTTGAGTTTTATGCCAATGCTTGGCCAACAGAGGAGGGCGTGCGTGACATGAGATCCTGGGTAAGGGGTCAGTGGATCCCGTTTGATGCCGACGCTATCGGCCAACTCCTAGGATATCCGTTGGTGTTGGAAGAGGGCCAGGAATGTGAGTATGGCCAGAGGAGGAACCGGTCTGATGGGTTCGATGAGGAGGCCATCGCCCAGCTGCTATGTATACCGGGGCAGGATTTTGCCCGGACTGCTGCAGGGAGGCGAGTGCGAATCATGCGCACCAACATGACCACCCTGACCCAGATATGGATGACGTTGCTCCTCAGCAACGTCCTGCCCACCGATCATAATTCCGACCTTCCCATGCCGAAGTGTCAGCTGGTGTACGCCATCCTGACACGGATGAGCATCCATGTGGCTCAGTTAATCGCTGATGCCATCTATATTTTTGCAGGTATGGCGCCCACTAGGCACCCTTTGGACCCAGATAAGTCCAACAGGGCCCTGGGATTCCCCGCACTGATCACAGGACTCTGCCAGTCGTTCGGAGTCCCCGTTGCACCTACCAAGGTGATTCGGCCGCCCATCACCCGGGCTTTTATTGAGAAGTACTGTACCCAGAGACAGGCTCAGGGTGATGCTCCACAGGCCGCAGGCGCGCCCCCACCACCTCATCAGGCTGGCCAGGCTGGGGCATTTGACATGGAGCAGTATTTACGGCATTTGGTTCGCCAGCAGGCGGCCAACCACCGAGCACATGTACGGACCCATGATTGTCTGTACCAGATGAGCCTTAGCATGCAGAGCCAGGGCTTCGCTTCTTTTTCATGCCCTACTCCAGACGAGTTCAGGGCAGAGGTTGCATGGCCCGGAGATTGGCCCGAGGCCCAAGCAGGAGAGGCACCCCCAGAAGCTCCCGGCGACGGAGAAGAGGCCCACGAGGATGAGGAGATGGCCGATTTGCTTGACTTCTTGGGAGGGAGTGGAGATACGTGACTGGGAGATCCCCAGATTCATGTTTTCTTTCATATTTCTTCTGTCATTTTTATTCTATGTTATTGTTTTGACTTGAGAGACTAATGTTTGTTTTTGTTGTTTCGATTGTCATTTGTACAGCGCATACATTTTTGTTTAGATTGTTGCGTTAGTGTTTATATATCATTACTATTGATGATGTTTGAGATTCTGGAACCGTGTAGAGTTCTTCGTTTAGGAACATCGTCCAAAAAATATATGTGTAAAATAAACAAAAAAAATCATGATAAAAATAAAAATAGAAAAGAAAAAAAATGAAATGGAAAAGAGAACAAAAAGGAAAAGAAGAAAGCAAGTAAGGAAAAAGGAGGAAAAAGAGAAAATAAGTTGTCTAGCTAAAAATCGACATGCTTTTGAAAAGAGACGATTTCTAACTTTTCTTTGAAAAAAATTCATAACCGATTTTTGAAGAAAAAATGTGTGTACACCTGAAGGGTGAATGCTGTGAAAATTTCCCCGGACGCCCAAAATGACTTGGAGGAATGCACAAATTGATAAAAGAACATATTTTGGAAACATTGGGTTGACTAAAATAGAGGAAATGAATCCTAAGCCCTAGCATCACATGACCATAAAAATTTGACACTTGAGTGTCCGCATAGGTGCATACATGACCAGTTTTGCATAAAATTTCCAAATCATCATTTTTGCATTTGTGTCATGGAAATAATGTGGGGCATCCCTTTTATCCTTGAACCAAACCAAGCCCTGACATGTATCATGTCTAGCCATTCTACGAGCTTTGAGCCAAAATCCCGACTCACCATAAACCTTGACCCAGGGTGAGAATGTCAATCCTTACCCTCGGAAGCAAAAAAGAATAGAAGGGAAATTTCCAATCAAAGAAAAAGAGAAGGAAAATTTCCAATGAAAGCAAAAAAAAAAAGAAAAGAAGAAGAAGAAGAAAAAGAAGAAGAGAAAAGAAGGAAAATTCCCCAATCAAAGAGTGGGAGAAAGCAAAAAGAAAAGAAAGGAAATTCCCAATCAAAGAATGGGAGAAAGTAAAAAAGGAAGAAGAAGAAGGAAAGAAAGCTCCTGATCGGGGATCGAAGGAAAAACAGAATAAATGTGCAGAGAGGTCTTTGGACCGGACAATATCTGAACAATACAGAATTGTCACCAAATGAACAAAAAAAGAAGGAAAGGAAACCACGACCTAAAATGGTCTTCTCCCTTTGATTACCAACCAAAATCCCGTGCGCTAGCGACTTTTTTTTTCGCCCCGCACTAAACAAAAAAAAAACAAAAAAAGAAAAAGCCAGAAAAATCAAAAGCCAAAAACACACAAAAGCCGAAAAAAAAACCACCAAAAGAACCCATTCCCAAGGGAAGCCCTATTGATCCATGATCACGCATGTAATTTTTGATTTGATAGGAAATAATTTGCAAAGTCAAGTCATGACATATCTATGGTCCGGAATTAGGATGAAACACTTACCTGTGCGAGATTGATACACTTTGAGTGATTTTCTTCTATTTTTGTCGAACCCAGTGTTTCCTCTAAATGGTCATTTAGAAACGAAATGCTAACATCCAAGATCTCATTTATGGTTATGGGGGATCCCATCAGCAGACTCTCCTTCCCTGGTAGACGCATTGTTTGTCACTCAAAAAAGCATATGCTGCTCTAAACAGTTTGAATATTTGTCTCTTTGCTAAAGCATGTTTGCATTTTTTTAGTGGAGAAAACACCGAGACTTTTTCAAGTCTCACAAGTTATCCAGAACTACGTAGGTCTGAGTTCCTCATTGGAGGATACGTAGGAGCAAAAGCCTCGCTTTTGTCGACCGCGCCACTTTCTGTTACCATGACCCAAGAGCTGGTAGCCTGCGGAGACACCTTACGGTTATCCGCACCTCGAGTGTGATTGATAAGCGGAGGCCAAAATGGTCATCTGCACCCTTTCCGAAGATGTAGACATCTTCTGGTGGAGACTTTTTCAAGTCTCACAAGTTATCCAGAACTACGTAGGTCTGAGTTCCTCATTGGAGGATACGTAGGAGCAAGAGCCTTGCTTTTGTCGGCCGCCCCATAATCTTTGTCATACTGACCCTGAGGTCATGTGACGTGCACCCTTGTATCATCCAGAGGCGGCGGGCCCGATGATACGCGGAGATACCTTACGGTTATCCGCACCCTTTTGTCATCCAGAGACGGCAGGCCCGATGACAAGCAGAGACCAAGTTTGGTCATTCTGCACCCTTGTATCATCCAGAGGCGGCGGGCCCGATGATACGCGGAGATACCTTACGGTTATCCGCACCCTTTTGTCATCCAGAGGCGGCGGGCCCGATGACAAGCAGAGACCAAGTTTGGTCATTTTGCACCCTTGTATCATCCAGAGGCGGCGGGCCCGATGATACGCGGAGATACCTTACGGTTATCCGCACCCTTTTGTCATCCAGAGGCGGCGGGCCCGATGACAAGCAGAGACAAAATTTGGTCATTCTGCACCCTTGTATCATCCAGAGGCGGCGGGCCCGATGATACGCGGAGATACCTTACGGTTATCCGCACCCTTTTGTCATCCAGAGGCGGCGGGCCCGATGACAAGCAGAGACAAAATTTGGTCATTCTGCACCCTTGTATCATCCAGAGGCGGCGGGCCCGATGATACGCAGAGATACCTTACGGTTATCCGCACCCTTTTGTCATCCAGAGGCGGCGGGCCCGATGACAAGCAGAGACCAAATTTGGTCATTTTGCACCCTTGTATCATCCAGAGGCGGCGGGCCCGATGATACGCGGAGATACCTTACGGTTATCCGCACCCTTGTGTCATCCAGAGGCGGCGGGCCCGATGATACGCGGAAATACCCGAGTGGTTATCCGTATAAACATTCTTTTGCTATCTGTAAGACAGAACGCTTGATAGCATGCAGAGGCTGACATAGTCTTCTGCACCTTTTGTTCCTCCGGGAACAACAAGTCATTTACATGCGGAAATTTCATGGTCACCCGCGACTCTCGTCAACCGAGAGGAGCGAAATTAGTGTCATACCCTAATTTTCGTCCGGGGACCTTTGCTTGATGACATGCGACCTTTCTTTGGTCCTTGTGAGGTGCTTGGCACCCATCATTAGGCAATTTGTGAAATTCTAGGAACGACAAGTCATGGTCACCCGCGACTCTCGTCAACCGAGAGGAGCGAAATTAGTGTCATACCCTAATTTTCGTCCGGGGACCTTTGCTTGATGACATGCGACCTTTCTTTGGTCCTTGTGAGGTGCTTGGCACCCATCATTAGGCAATTTGTGAAATTCTGGGAACAACAAGTCATTTGCATGTGGAGATTTTATGGTCACCCGCGACTCTCGTCAAATCGAGAGGAACGAAATTAGTGTCTTATCTTTACTTTCCTTTTATCTCCAATAAAAGACAAGTAAAGAGGGGCAATTGTCATACCCTAATTTCGTCCGGGGACCTTTGCTTGATGACATGCGACCTTTCTTTGGTCCTTGTGAGGTGCTTGGCATCCATCATTAGGCAATTTGTGAAATTCCAGGACATGCCGAAAAACCAAAAAAATATTGATGCACAATCCGTAAGTTTCCGTGACACACCGGAAATCAAATGGAAGCATCGTTGCATAATTAAGTGAGGTTCCGTAACATTCCGTAAGTCAAAAGGGGGATGATTATGTAATCCGCAAGGTTCCGTAACATTACGGAAAGAAAACAAGTATCGTTACGAAATTCGTAAGTTTCCGTAACTTTACGAAAAAAGAATCACCAAAAAACAGTAGAGGGGGGGTGTACTTAGTAAAAATGGGGGTGCAAATAGCACCCAGGCCCACTTGGGCCCTCCAGAATATTCCTCCAGAAGGCTGTTGCTTCTGGAGGAAGCAACCTGGCTCGCCTGGGCGAGCTGGGCGGCAACCACCTCCCCTATTTTGCTATAAATAGGGGAGGAAGTGAAGAAGAAAAGGGTTCAGCCCCTTTGGCACTTCTCTCTCTTTCGAATTTGCTTGGAAAAATCGTTTCCGTGAAGAAAATCTAAGCCGAGGCGCTTCCGAAACGTTTCCGTAACGTTTTCCGTGAAGAATTTCGCAAAGGTTTCAACCGTTCTTCGACGTTCTTCATTCGTTCTTCATCGTTCTTCGATCTTCAACGGGTAAGTACCTCGAACCAAGCTTTTCGATTCATTCTATGTACCCGTAGTGGTCCACATTGTGTTTCGTGCATTTTTATTCTCGTTTTGTTTACTTTTTATACCCCCTGTTGACGTGGTTAAGCCATTTTACTTAAGTCATTTCTCGCTTAACTTAAAAATAAAATAAATTTCCACCGAACGTTTGAATTGTATTATCCGTTAACTTCGGTTAAAATAAATTCCGACCGTTCGATCGTGCCGTAACCACGTTGGAAATCAAAAAGAGGTAAAAAATAATATAATAATCAAAAAAACAAAACATCTTTTAGTAAAATAAAGCGGAAAATCAATCGGACATTTTCTCTTTGGGATTTCTCATTCTTAATCGAATTGATTAATAACTAAAGTGAAACTAAGGCTAAAATCAACTCGCCTAGTCAAGCTCGTCCATAAAAAATAGGTTTTTGAAGTTTGTCATTTCAATTTCTCACTAAGTAAAATGGATCATTTTTAAGGTCCAACGCCTTAAAATGATCACCACTTAAGTAAAAAAGAATCACTTGATAAAGAAAGAACTACGTAGGTCTGATTTTCTCATCTCAAATTGAGGAATACTTAGGAGCAAAGGGAAACACCCTTGTTGACCACAAAAAAGGAAAAATATAAAAAGGATATAAGGACATAAAAGGGAACGTAAAAATCAAAGTCACGTTTGCACATTCGATTAAAGGCTGTCGTCCCTTGGGATGGGCGTGTGGGGTGCTAATACCTTCCCCGTGCGTAAATACAACTCCCGAACCTTTCACTTAAAAAATTTGTAGATCACGTCTTTTCCGGTTTTTCCGACGTTTTCCTCAAATAAACGTTGGTGGCGACTCCGCGCGTATTCCTTTCGTGGAACACGCATCCCGCGAGTCACGCGTCGCCCTCCCGCCGAAGGGTAGGTTGCGACAATCCCCGAATGATGGTTTGGTCGATACACATGAATAGATGTTAGAGGATATTTTCTCATTGAGTATAAGGTCATACCCCTAACTCCTGACATAACCATCTATCTAACTCTAACACGCTTTGGCTACCACGTTCATCCACTCCTTTCCTTTTTCCTCATATTGTGTGTCGATCCACATGAAGCTTCCAATTGTAAAACCTTCTCCGCCGTGCACACATACAAAGCAACAAGAGAGGAAGAAATTTAACTATCTCCCCTCTCTAGGGTCACCATTAATATGGCCCCTCAAGTGGGTAAGCTCACTCCTCATACACACAAATTCATCAACATCATCACCATAAACACAATCAATTTATGAACATTAATTTGCTATAATGTCAAGGGTCAGATACCCTCATACCTAAAACCAAAGTGCGAATTATAACTCAACATCATATAATAGAAGCAATCTCATCATAGAAGCAATCTCATTATAGAAACAAGAGTAAATTACACATACCTCCCCTAAGGTTTAAGAAAATTAAACATGCCTCCCCTCCTTTTGAAAAACATACACATGTCTCCCCTAAGATTTAAATAAATTACTTGCGTCTCCCTTTTGTTTTTAAAATGTACACAAACCCCCTAAATGTAGCATTTGACAATAGCAAGTCATGTGCATTGATAATTTTGATTAAAAAAGGGCTAAAAAGGCGATGTAAAAAGTTCAAAAACTTGACACTTTCTATAACAACATATATATAGGTTCAAATATATCCAAACGTAGCTTCAAGCTAAAAGTAACATATTTAAATTTTGCAAGTTTGAATTTTTTTTTTTTTTTTGCAGTGACGGATTCCAAACATTTTCATATTTATGAGGGCGAAAAATATATTTTAGCCTTTTTTAATCAAAATTCTCAATGAACATGAATTATTACTGACAATGTTTAGACAACATATAGGGGGTTTGTGTAGGTTTTAAAAATAGAAGGGAGACATGTGCAATTTCTTTAAACCTCAGGAGAGGCATGTGTAGGTTTTACAAAAGGAAAGAAGGCATGTGTAATTTCCTTAAACCTTAGAGGAGACATGTGTAATTTACTCTAGAAGCAAACTCGTAATAGAAGCAATATCATAATATATTATCATGTAATGTCATCCAATAAGCATTAGAAATTTAGTTTATGAAATGGTATCCTAAAGTCCAAGTAAAAACCCACATAATTCATAATAAAATAAAAAAGTAACATATACTTTGTTTTATCGCAGTGTAGTACCATCATCTTATAAAATCAATATCTTAATCATCTCTTAATGGATTTCATACACGTTATCACTATAGAAATTGTCTAGTTTTGAAAATGCTGTCACACATCATTGTAGGATCACTACACACAGATAACTAACCCTTTTATTAATACATGTCTGAACAAGACAACAATTAGAATCCCTTGCCCATGTTTCTGTCCATTTTAATTAGCTTCTTAGTTAAAATAGTGAATTGTATGATCATTGACCCTAATTTTAAAAGCTTATCATGTTTATTTTTTAGAGACATTCATCAAAATTACATATCATTTCTAGATCATTCCTAGTTCACAAAACAAACAACAAAGGTCCAAAAAAACATCTAGCAAAAGGTTCATTTTGTAGGAATTATAGAAAATTCATTCCTCACTCAAATTGAATTTGTTTTATATGGATCCATATGCCCCAAATGTATACTCTCATAATATAATTTTACTTTTAGCATAAGAAGTCTAAGTCAGTCCCAAAATTCAATTTTGTGAGACATGTCACAAAAGGAACTTTTACAAACACCTTGTTGTACAATTTTTAATATCAAACAACATAGCAATCATATATTACCAATATCAAATTTTGTTAAAATTGAACAACAAGAAGACAATCAAATATTCATGTTTTAATATATTTTGAAATGCTTATATTATGTCGATTTTAATCTATATGAAAGAGGTAGCAAATGATTTTGGATTAATATGAAATTTTGCATATGTGATATATGTGAAAGGAACTTACAATCCAACTGTGAGTTTTAAGAAAAAATTATTTAGTTGAAAGTTATAGAATAGTGTGATAGTTGTCAAAGTTACATGTGTGTAATTTAATCTCTCTCTCTCTCTCTCTCTCTCTCTCTCTCTCTCTCTCTCTCTCTCTATATATATATATATATATATATATATATATATATATATATATATATATTCAATGACTCTAAATCATCTCTTAGTATAATTGTCTTGCTTCCATATAAACCAAAATTTCCTTTGTTATTCATATCATTCATGATTAAAGTATTAAAATTCTATCATGCACTTTTAGTCTAGAAAATCACAATTTCATGATAGAAGCATAATTTAGAAGGTATTTTTTCCATTGACATAGAAGTCCAAGTTTCAAAAACTATATTTCTCGAAGTTTTCAAACATTCTAACTCCATTTTTGGAGTCCAAAAATCTAATTCCAACCCCAACTTTATTTTTCCCAAAATAGTGCAAAATCACTCTAAAAGGGTTCAAAACTTGTTTTTTACATAACTTTTGCTACACAAATCCAAATTCAACAAACTTTATATGTTTTACTAGGTTTTTGGGGTCAAAAAACCCAATTTGGCATCCAAAATAGCAAATAACAAACATAATAATCCCAGTGGCATCAACAGAAGCAAATACGAAAAATACACAACACTCCACAACATAAAAATTAAAGGCATACCCATTGCAACCACATGTATAGACCCCAAGGATTTGGAAAAACTTCCCCTTACCTTGGTTCCAAAGCTCTACATACTTAAAATGAAAAAATGGACTGCCCACTTGTAGCCCTTGAGAAACTCTACCGCATATAAAAAATGCAAGGGAAAAGGAAAAGATTAGAAGGAGAAAGAGGAAGAGAGAATTTGAAATCCCAAGAGAAATGACAGAAAAAGACCTACCTCTCACAAACCAAGCACCAAGCCTCTTTTTCTCTCTCCTAAAACTCAGCCACCATGTAACATCCCAAGTTTTGAGTACGAGGAACATATCCTAAGGAGAACTCTTATTAGGACTTTTCTGCTGTATTTTCTATAAATATTTGTTATTATTATTTGTATATTATTGGTTTTGTCTTAAGCATGCACTTGTGTTGTAATAATGTGTGTGTTTCTATACACGTGTGTATTTTGTGTATATTATTATTGTTTTTGCTGTTGTCTTTATTATATTATATTATATATGGTGTAAGAAGAGTATTAGATTAACTTCTTATAGTTAAAATGCTTGAAAAGGTTTCCAAGTGTAGAGTTAGTTTTATGATGGCAATTCTAGATAGACCACGTCATATCTTGCATTATAGTTGTCCGTTTGAGGTGTTTTTTACATCGTTGGAAAGCTTGCTGAAAAAGCTACAATTCATTCATACACCTTAGAAACCAAAATAAACTTCTATCTTAGAGAAAATGTTATAAGTCCTACATTGGACAAAATAACCTCATGAACCCCAACAAGCCTTATATGCACCAAAGAACTAAGTGCGCTTAGCCTTAGGCGCGAAACCCCTCAGTCAATATTTTTATATTTTCCTTTGAGTTTTTAAACTTGAGGCATTTTGACGACTTGAGATTGTGTTTTAAATCACAACCAAGTAAGAGTTGTCGAGAGATCATGATGGGCGAAGCCATTGGATCAATGCATTTTTGGGAGTGGTCATGAGATTGTCTTCCTTTTCCTTGTTGAGGAATTGCTTCATTTGAGGTTAGGGAGAGTGGATTCTCTCTTCTTCTTTTGTTGTATGAGTGGTAATGAGCCACAGGTAAATTGTATGATCTTAGGTTTATGATTATAGCAAGTTTATTTTCTTGGATGAGTTGTGAATACCCTTAAACATATTACTTTTTTATGATTTGGGATAATTTGATTGTTGCATGTTTTGATGTTCTTGAAATTGAATTTGATAGTTGAAGTTGGATGCACGTGTTGATTTTCTAATAGAAAATGTTAACTTAAAACACAAAAACATGTATATAAATGATAGAATTAGACTTTTTGTTATGCATAAGAGTCTTATCCCTAGATGTTATCCAGTTAATAGATTTTATTTCACTTAAAAAGGATTTATATAACTCCAAATATTGTAATTTTAGTGAGTAAAGGTTAAGATGACATAATTATGCGTCAATTTGTATATTTCCTAATTTTAGGCTTCTAAATGATTGAATGGGATTTTGAGGTCAACACAGAAGTTGTAGATAACAATCTTATCTTACTAACAAGACAAGAACCAGCTCAATAGGATTAGTAAAACTATAGACGTGATTATTATACTCTATGAAGGTCATAGTAACGTAAGAAGAAAAATGAGTGTGTAATATTGAAATCATAATGAGTGTAAGTATGATGCATGATGTTTATAGTTATGATTCAACAAATGAAGTGATGTGATGATATTATTGTGTAAATGGGTGAATGTGCCCATGATTGATATTTTGACAGAATGCATGATATCCACGAGTATATGTGAAAGTAATATGCCATGGTATATGCATGTGTTGTGAAAAATCTTACACTATTACAAAAAGAAGATTTAACATCACCCAATTAAGATCGGTAAACCGATGTTACAAAATGCGCAATGGTATTTTTGTAAATAAAATGCTATCCTTAACATCAGTTTTTAAAAAACTGATGTTGATATCGTAATCTTAAGATCGACTTTTTAAAAAACTGATGTTGTCACTTATGTTAAAATCGATGTTGTGCACCCACTCCCCAACAACAAAATCCCTTCTCTACTCCTTCAGAACCAACATGCCACCCGGTCCTTTCATTTCCTCAAACCCTAGAGTTGTCGCTCTCCTCGACGGTGTCTCCTTCCCCATCCTCTTCGACAACTTCTTTCATGCCTTCCAGCTAATTCATCGGCGGCTACTATGTGTTCCTATGGAGCGGTAAAGGTGCTGGTGGCGGTGCTGAAGAGAGGGACAGTGACGGTGAAGGAGAACGAGTCGTGCGTGTTGTTCGGTTATCGCAAAATAGGGAGGAAGAAAGGCAGCGATGATAGGGAGGGCACATGCTATACATTCTTCTTATTACTTGGAACAAGTGTCCGCAAAACTCTTGCACCCATTTTTGACGTGTTCTTAGGTTCTTTTAAAATTTTGTTTATTATTTGTCTTGGTTTGCTCATTGTCATTTGTTGTAGTAAAATTATTCATTGTTTATTAATGCTCAAAACCCCATCCCCCTCTCTCCAAGGTAATAATTCATTCTAGCTTAGCAATACTTCAATTTCAATATAGCATGTTTAATTACAATGTTTAGTTACTACCTATAATTATTGTATTTTTTTCTTCTTTTCTTTAGAGGTTGTTGATGTTGAAGCTTCTAAGCCTATTACAGTAGTGTACAACCGAATACGTTCTTCAAATAAAAGAAAGAAGGATAAAGGGAAGGTAGTGGTTGTTCCTTTAAAAATTACCTTTTAGTGGAGTATTTATAATGTATATGATCTTACATGGTATTTATTTGCTCTAGTGAGTGTAGACAGAACAAAGAGTTAGTTGAGCAATTAAGTTCACCACCTCCAAACTCCAGAGTTTTGTATTTTCCATCTCATTTTCCACAAAATGGTTGGGAACAGTTTAAAGCATGCTTGTGGAAACAACATTTGTCCTATTGGAGAATTCCTTCATACAACTTGATGCGCATCATATTTGTGGTTGTCTCATCTCTTTTGTTTGGGATATTGTTTTGGAAGCAAGGAAAGAAAATGTTAGTGATCATAATTTTATTCTACTTATGTCTCCATTAACAAAACTTTATACAGAGTTTCCTAATTTTCTAATCATTTAAGAAAAATAGATTGTTACTCATAACTTGATTTGTATTTATTTATTGGAAAGTCTTGCGCAAAAGGGACTAAAATTATTAGTATTATTTTGCTTATTTCACAGAAATAGCCAACAAGATATGTTCAATGTATTTGGTGCAATGTACTCTGCTACACTCTTCTTTGGGATAAATAACTACTCAACGGTTTTGCTATATTTTTTTATTTGATATATCATGGCTAAAATCTTAATGCAATTTACAAATAACTCCAGCATGCAACTTGCGTCTGAAAGCACTTCGTGGTGGGGATAAAGTTGTTATTGTAAATCTCCTGGTATGTTTCTTCTTTTTAGTTTCTTAGCTAGCTTCTATAGGTTAATTTAGTTTGACACCATCTCCTAACTTCTAAAATGAAGTTTTCTTTGCTGTTTTAAGAGGCAGAGACCTCTTATTTTCTACTCATTTTTTTTTTTTGCTAATATGAAATTATAATAGTTAAGAAAAAAATGTTAAAGTTGTTGTTTTTGCTTTTGGAGAACAATAATGCTATTGCTCCACTTACTAGATTAATTATAAATTTATTAGTTTTTTCTTTATTTTAATACTTTAATTCTTGAACCTACAATTTTAACACTTTATTTCCAACCATTTACATTTTTGCAACATCTCTTTCTCCCTAATTTTTCTGCTCTAAACTCAAATCTTTTTACATTTTTGTGGTTTCTTTATCCTTATTTTTCTCTCCTTACTATGTTTATTTTATTTTTTTATATTTTTGCAGTCTTTCTCCCTTAATTTTCTACTCCAAATTAAACTTAAACTTATCCATGTTCTTGTAATCTCTTTCTTCCTACATTTTTCTTCTCACAACTTACACTTTTAATTCCTTACACTTTAAGTTTTTGCACCAAAAAATCCCCTAATTAGATTACCTAAAAAGAATCAAGTTCTAGGAGCGAGTACAAGGAAAATAACTTATACTTACGGACAAAAACTGTCATTAGAAGTCCAAAATCCGTAGGTAGATGTATAAAAGACTTTGTCCTACAAATGTTTTAGGCGTCAACTTTGAGGGGACAGTTAATAGTTTGTCACCATAGGCTTTACTGATGGATATATTTTTACCTATAGTCACATTTGACTAGCACTATAGGCAACACCTACAATTTCGAATGTTTAGGTAAAATGTATTAATCTATACCTACAATCTCTAAATGTAGGTAAAAGTCATTTACTTGTATCTATGATCATATGTAGGTAAAGACCATATAATAATAATAATAGTTCTCAATTATGCTCTTTGTTGATTACAATTTTTTAATTAAATATTTTTTTATTTTAAGAAATAATATAATTGAAAGAAGAATTATTGAAACTTGAAATAGAAGGAACCACCAACAATTTATACACTTGATAATTGAAACTTAAAATATTACTTCCTATTTCTTTTGTTTGAATTTCTTGTGTACTTGAATTTCACAAGTCAATTGGTAAACACAATCATATGCATAATTTAGAATTTAATTAACAACTACTCAAGAGATCTAGAATATCAATGTTTTTCCAATTAAAGCATTCTCACATCTTCATCACCATCTAAACCATGTTCCTGAAACAAAAATATCAATTATTAAGATAGCATCACTAATATCATATACCAATATTCAACAAAATATAAGCATCTATATTTTAAAAAAATCATTTGTTTCAAATGGCACTGTCACTGCATTAGGTTCACTAACTTCTATGTTCTTGTAGCCAGATAAGTAAAGATCAATAAACATGTCCTCTGACCTGTTAGTTAGCAAAATGAAGAATTTGCATGTGAAAATTTTGAACGTAAAGATCATCAATGGACTAAGGATGTGTAAGGTGGATACTATTCTGATGGTGGTGGAGGAGGATCTTCACAAGTTGAACTACTCACGGAATTTGTGGTATCTATTACAAAGACAACCACTTAGATAACTGAAAGTAATGTCGTCACCGGTGTATGTCAGCATCAAATGTGTAATCGATTGGAATGAGTATCATTCCATGATAAACCAGTTGAGTGATAGCAGTGAACCTGTCAAGGATTCCACATGTTAATATTTGTTTGGAGCCCTACCTGGCAGATGAAAAAAAACCTATCCCCATTATCTTTACCAATAGAATATTAAATAAGGACCTGGGGAGTCCTTTTTTGAATAGCATGCAGCCTAATTCCTGAAACAAAACCACAAACAACAAAAAGGAAGAATAATTGAAGCAATTAATGGTTGGAAAAAAATCCCTTCTAAAGTTCATATAACACAAAATATAAGATCTTCAAAGATAATCAGCCTAACATATTGAGAGTAAGAGGAAAAGTCTTTCAAATTTCATCAATCTTATTGTAACAATTAATGGTTGGAAACCAAAACAAAAGAAATGCAGAGGTAAATGAGAAAATTGAAGCAAAGTAATGTGTTCACATGTATTTTGACATATTAACATACCAAAATGTCTTTTCTTCAACAATGACAGGCAACCATCACTTGATGCAACAGAATGTGACTGAGAATGATCTGAAAAGTTCCCTTCTAATGCTTTATTGTCACTTATGCTTTCCCAGAAAATGCTTATGACTTTTTAGATATTTCTACATCGTCATTGCTTTCTTTACCATTGTCACTTCCTCCCTTCCAATTAAAATTATTCATATTTTAATTGTTGATGAACACTGGTCAAAAACTAGTCGTGCTACCTATTGCAATTTATGCAAACATTAGGACACTACCAAGAAAAGGAGTATATAGAAGAATAAAACTACAAAAATGTGACACAAGGGTCCTAGAGGACTAGTAGTATGTTTTGTCTTCCTTCTATACAAAAATATGAATATATAAACAATAATTATATCTATTTCCAGATTCATTGGCGTTTGGACATATGATTTTTATTTAATATCTCTTTAGAATGCTTAATATCTATTTTAATATCCTTTTCATCCTTGCATGACTAATATCCCTCTCCTTCCTTACCCACTTAAATAAATTTCATACAATATCCAATAGCATCTTCGAATCAAGAAGACAGGAACCAATACTAACTTAAAACCGTATCTAAAATAGATGCCAATAAATACACACCTAGTCAAACTTGGCTTCCATGCCAAATATTTTCTAACATCAACTTGCAAAGCAGCAAGTTCACCACTTTGAATTAATCCCATACACCAAGAGCTGGCAAAATTTGATGCAGGGAAGTAGTCATTTGTAACCCTTAGCCAACACTTGAGACTCGTGTCAAATAGGAAAGCATGACGAGTGGCAAAAATGACAAGAGGAGAACCATATTTTGATAGCTTTGCATATATAACTTTAATAGTGCCTGAAAAAGAAAATATAAAAAATTATAGAAACCAAAGCATATGAAAAGTTCTCATAGAAACAAAGTTGTCCTATCCAAAACATATGTAGGTAATATATTGTACCAACATCTTTAGAAGATGAGTTAGGACTTGAAGCAATAAGAGAAGCCAATGAGTCATGAAGGAGACAGGTTTTGTTGAATAAATCCCATAAATAAAGATATTTGTTTATTGTTACCAGCAATAATTTCCTACACTCATCACAGTCTATAAATGTTGTTGCAGATCCCATCATCATGATAGGCATTGCTCGTCTCCCACACTATGTAAATATTCTCAAAAGCAAACAAAAGACAAAAAACATATATTACAAAGTGTAAGTTCTAAATCTGGTCCATGCATTTGACTACATAATACATATTGTACACTTACAAGTGAAAAAAAAAGGTTTGAACCACATTAGTCATTAGTCACTTAAGAGTACAAAAACACATCCTTGAATTGAATAATCCTATTTTTTTACTGAATACTAAAAGATAACCGGAGAAAAGATAGTTTGCTTTCCTGCACTGGCTTGCAGTTTCACCCACTTTAGATATCAGTTGATATAGAATAGCCAATGTGTCCTACTTATAGGAGCAACTATTACAGTCTGTGAGCTTCTACCTGCAGCATGTGCAAAAGGAGTGCACACTAACAACTTGTACAGAGTTGATAAGTGCAAAGGAAGGAAACTCTTTCTATGATTAAAAAAATGGACAACAAAAGACGAAATAGTTATTTTCAAACATGCAACAGTGTAACTTTTCAATGCTAGCTTGTAAAACTTGCTACAAAAAGGCATAAAGCATGCAATGAAATCCACACAAAGATAATTTTAAAATATTAAAGCATGTGATGAAACTTTAAAGTTTATACTATTTTTAATTTTTGACTTATTCCAAACATTTATGCTCCAAACAACAAAAAAGAAAAAGAAAATAATGATATTAGAGAGAGATGATCTAGTCTCTAGAGGTTTTTTTTGTCATGAAGAAAAGTTAATTAATGAATGTAAGGTACAAGTACAACTACAACAGGCAATAATACAATATATTAGAAATGATAACAACAATAATGACATTACATTTAACATATAGTCTCTCTAACTATATTTAGGCACCTTTCTCAATTAATCATACTGCAAACACCAACAAATTTTTTTAAATGAAAATATTGTGCATTCTACCTCTTAACAGTAATCAGATAGAAAAACATAACCAAACAACTTAGCAATGAAATTCACTTCCTTACCAGCAATGAGATACACAACGGAGAGCACGAAAACAATCATGGAGGGAATGAACACAATCATCCAGTAATAATCAACAATATCCTGGTCTGTGAGATAAAAAGTGCTAGGAAACAGATCTGAATCGAGACCACTTTTCACACCTAACTATATGGATTAAAGCCTTCGATTGATGTAGAACGATCTTTTTCCATCGCTACTCGGAAACACGATTTTCAAATTGATAACAGTGAACACGACGATTGCTAGCAATGAAATTCACTTCCTTACCAGCAATGAAATTCAGTTTCTTACCCCATGCCTTGTCTTCTTCTTTGAGGCTCTCATACTCATGCTTCATCATGAACTCCTGGCAAAGTGCATCGCGAGATCGAGCTGGCATGGATTTGTGGAATCTAGGGTTTCAAGCCTACTATGAAATTGGATTTTCGAAACCCTAAAATGCTGCTCTGATTAATCGATTTTTATTTTAGTGAAAAGTGTATGGCTTCGAAGAAAATGGAATTTGGAAGATGGCAAAGAAACTTAAGAATAGTAACAATGATAGAAACTTGTAACTACGGGCTTAGGGTTTGAATCGTCAATTAACAAATTGGAAGTTGAAACTAAACATGGAGGAGATGATAAAGTTTATTCGATTTTGGTGCTCTCTCTAGTAAATTCTTTAATTTTTTGAAATACGCTTTTTATTTTTTAGGTGACCATCACAAAGCTGCTTTCAGAATTTGGTACGTTGACAACAAGGGGTATGCATAATTTGGAATGAAATGAATAATTATTTTTCATTTTATACTTTTTTATTTTTTATTATTACATCTTTTATTTTCTTTTTTTTTATATTTTTCCTTTGAAATTATATTTTTATTTTTATTTTTTCTATTTACACTTATCCAATCCAACCAAAAGTTATTTATAAGCAATTACAAAATTATATATTTGTAGGTATATGCTATCTATACTCATGGTTCTAAATTCATCACTAAAATAAATAGTGATAGAAATACCAAAAAAAATATAGTTAGAATATAATGATATCTATAGTTTATCATATGTCTGTAGGTATAAGTTACATACATCCATAATTTCAAATCTAAAAATAAATAGTGTCTAAATTAAACACTTATAATGATTGTCAATAAAAGTGTCTAAAGGTATATAATAAATTTCTTGTGGTGTGAGTTTTACCTACACTAATCGACCATAAACATAATTTTTTTTTAGTTTTACCTATACTAATCGACCATAGACATAATTTTTTTTGAGTTTTACCTACATAAAATAGTTGTAGGTAGAAGTCTAATGAATTTACTTACATCAAATAATGATAAGTACAAGCTATTGAGTTTTACCTATATTCATCCGTTTGGTAGATAGAAGTATTTTTTAATTTTACCTATATTAATTCATGGCTGTAGGCAAAAGAAGTCCATAACCATAAGTATTTTTTTGTAGTGTCATGGCTTTAAGAATCAAGTTCTACAAAATAAATTTATGAATATACTTAGTATTTATCCGTAAAAAGTGTTAATGAATGAATTATATATTTTATCAAATAAATTATGGATAGATTAAATTTATATTAATAAATTAATAGATTATTTTAAATGCCGAAAGAAAGAAGCTTGTCAATCACTTTGAATGTGTACGTACGTAGAGATCTCGCAAAGAAAATTTAACAAGGTGGAGTGAAGATCCGAGCCACCTACACTACCCTTTAGGAGGTCTAGGTGCCTAAAAAAGGAACTTTAATTTCAATGGAAATTTTGAAACACCCTTTACCCAAATACTCTTCCAGTCTTCCTAAAATTTTGGGATCTACTGGTTCTTAGTTTTTATGATTATTATTAATTATTATTATTCCTTTACATTGCTGTCCTTAATTTATTCATAAAATATTTGCAAGTAATGAGCCATACGTGTATCGGAAATGTGTTTCTTCTTAAGAATAAAAAAGTGTGTTTCTTCTTATGGGTTCGATTCTATATATAAACCAAGAACAAAAAGTTGTTCATCAACAGAGGAAATGTATTTTACTTTTTTCTTCTTAATGTTATCCTATGCTTTGAATTCTTCAGTCCCAGGATAGGTCCATAGGTACATCATGCACGTACATGATTACAGCAAGAAGAAAGCACACAGTTTAACAAATATAGTAAGAATGGTTTCTTTACGATTAGCAAAATGGCGCACATAAATTTTACGATAAGCAAAATGGCGCACATAAATTTTTTCTTGAACCTAGAAAGATATGTGTCATTGATTAATCCACCAACCAGTGCTAGTAAAAATGCAGTTCCCATAAAGTAATTAATATATATAATTGTCTATAGTAAGTAATTAATCACCACTTGCTTCTACATAGCTTCAGTTCAGTTTATTTACTGTGCAAAACTATAGACACAAGGAGAGAGTGAACACACAAATTAAAGAAGATGCAATGAAAAATGATAGGTGGAGTCTAAGAAATAAAACAAGCTATATAATATGGGGGAAGGGAGAGAGGGAAAGACTAAGATATAGTAGCATTGTGGGATATAAGGAGAGAGTGAATTACACAGGCATTGAGCACCAGAATTGAACCTGATTTAGAGCAACAAATTGTTCTTCCTCGAGATTCATATCTTCTAGTTTACATTTTTGGCTCTGATTCATGTAACCATATTTTTTTTAATTTTTATCCATGTGCACGTGTTCAAACTATATATACATATATTTCTTTCTGTAGGGTTATTTCAATAATGTTTTAGAATATCTTAGAATTGGACCTGTTGTGTATTTTGTTGTGAAAAACTATAACTACAAGTATTTTTGTTCTATCATGTTATGTTTGGCATCCACTTTTTTGTATAGAAAATTAATATTTGCTGAGTTTTTTAATTTGCAGGGGAATAATAGCATGGTACCTTGTAGTTTAGTGGCATTTCAAATTAGCATGGTTATTCATATATGTATTGCACCAAATCTTCTTACTAATGCATAAATTTCTTAAATCATGATATAATATTTATTCAACTTCCGCATTTGGTCATAGTACTACTTTCCATCTTCTAATTCTATTATTGTTTAATGTCATGCTTTTGTATTTTTTTTTCTCATAGGCATATACATGAATAAAAAACAACTACTGTTGACATTAGCATGAATCGTAGTAACTTGTGTTTTACTAAATACACCTTCCTTGGTTACAAGATTGGATTGATCACTAGTTGTTTCCCCTACCCATTATTTTATGAAGTTGTGAATTGTTTACTTCATCTTCAATAGAAATCTGCTATTAATATTTCAACAACTTAAGTTGAATACATGTGAATGTATATCACTGGATGAGGAATGCAGATGCTTAACCTTGTTTAAGTACTTCTAAGTTCTAATGTTAAGGATGAATTTTTCCAAGAGTTTCTGATTCTTTGAAGGTAATGTATCAATCAGTTCTACTTTTTGGTTCAAGTATTTTTGGTTGTTGGATGCAGAAGGTAATTCTAATTGTAATGAGCTAAAGTATGAAGTAGAAGATTTAGCTCTACCACATTTTCCATGTCCAAATTAACATTCTTTTTCTCGTGCAAATTGAGATTTTTCCCATATCCAGTGTTTTATATGTTTTTTGAGCAATACCTTCATATATGGAAGACTGCACTAATCAACCTTGCTATAGCTATTGGTTAGTATTGACTATTAAGACTTAGATGCAACTTTCTGAAACTGGTCAATCTTTGCATATTGTTGTACATTGTCATTGTTGTAGACTTTTACTTTCATTTGAAAAATTAAGTGATCATCATGGAAAAAACTTTTGGGTTGAGGAGGAGGTGAGACTAAAAATAACATCTTGAAGAAAATTTTGTGAAAAAAATAGATTATACAATAATTTATTTAATGATTACAGTCTACAATTTATTTACTATGCATGCTGATGTATAGTTTCTAAAACATTAACATAATCATACAATGATGCAACATGTGCAATATTTATTGTGTGCTTGATGATCACAAGAAGGTGAGTACGAGTTTTATTTTAGCAAATGGTTTAAGCTATTATTTTCTTTTAACTTCTTGAATTAAATAAAGGTATGGATGAGTTATTGATTGATAAATCAATCAAATCATTGTTTGATCCTTCTTTGCTTTCACATGTTATAACATTCTTTTCCTGATACAGTTTTTTGGGCATCTCCCATGCAATCATAAAGATTTAAAACTTGTCTGGGACCGTCTTAGAAATGATACTTTCTAAGACGGTTCTTATCTAAGACCGTCTTAGAAAACATCCTTTCAAAGACGGTTCTTATCTGGACCGTCTTAGAAAGTATTAGAAATGGTACTCTCTAAGATGATTGTTAGCTAACAACCGTCTTAGAAAGTGGACTTTCTAAGATGGGTCTTACTGTAAAACCGTCTTAGAAAGTATCATTTCTAAGACTTTTTAAGACAATCCAAGATAAGAATCATCCTAGAAAAGATATTTTTTAAGACGGTTATTAGCAAATAACCGTCATAGAAAGTTTGACTTTTCTATAACGGGTGTAATGTAAGCTCCATTGGAACTTGTAGGCCTAGGATCTTCTTCATCAATGGATTCCTTTGCTTCTTTGAAGATGAATGACAGCGGAATGGAGAAGGAAGAGAGAGAGGAGATGTCACTTCAAGGAGAAGATGAGTCTAGAAGAATCTCACCACCATAAGAGGCCATGAATAAGAGTTTGGATGAAGAAGGAGATGAATGAAGTGAGAGGAAAAGAAGAGCACAAAATTTTGTGCTCTAAAATCTGAAGTTTAATTTTCAAATGATCAAAGTTGAAAAAAATGCACACACAAGGCCTCTATTTATAGTCTAAGTGTCACACAAAATTGGAGGAAAATTTGAATTTCTATTCAAATTTCACTTGAATTTGAAATTGAATTTGTGGAGCCAAATTTTGGAGCCAAAATTTTACTAATTATGATTGGTGAATTTTAGCTATGGTTCAGCCCATTAATTCAAGATCAAGTCCAAGATTCTCCACTAAATATGCTTAGGTGGCATGAGACATGTAAAGCATGAAGCACATGCACAAAGTGTGACTATATGATGTGGCAATGGGGTGTAGCAAGCAAATACTCACCTCCCCCTCTAAAATTTAATTAAATTGGGCTTCTTCTAATTCAATTAAATTTATTTTCCAACACACACATCAAATATTCACTTAATGCATGTGAAATTACAAAACTACCCTTAATACAAAAACTAGTCTAGGTGCCCTAAAATGCAAGGGCTGAAAAATCGTGCATTTCTAGGGTACCTTACCTACATTATGGATTCCTTAATACAAGGACCAAAAATAATGAAACCTTAATCTAATATGTACACAGATAAGTGGGCTCATACTTAGCCCATGGGCTCAAAATCTGTCCTAAGGCTCATGAGAATCTTAAGGCTTTCTCTTGCATCTCTAGCCCAATCTACTAGGAGTCTTCTATCCAATGCCCTTGCAAGGTAGGATTGCATCATTCCCTCCCCCTTAAAAAGGATTTGACCTCAAATCCTGAGGTTCTTGAAACTCCGGGCTTTTTTCCTCAACACCTATAAAAAGAATAAAAACATATATATTAGTGGTGTTTGGTATGTTGAAGTAATGTAAGGTCTGAAAACTCATTTTCTGGGCATCTTCCCATGAAGGAACATGGTTCCTCACCAACTCAATGAGTGGTGCTACAAGTATAGAAAAATATGGGACAAACCTTTTGTAAAAGTTTAAGTTATGGAAGCCCCAAATTTTCCTTATACTTGGTGGAGTGGGTCACTCAGGAATGACCTTTATTCTCTTAGTGTTCATGGGAACCCCTTGATTAATATTTAAAAAATTAAGAAAAATAATGCAATAAAACATACATTTTTCTGTATTTTCATGTTGATTATTCCTACCAAAAAGTATGACAAACCTAAGGTGTCCCATATGAGTACCTAAGTTTGTATTGAAACTAAAAATAAGAACAAACCTACCTAATGAGTCCCTATGTACACAAATTATGAAGATGTTGGGTGCATGAGTGATTTTACAAATGAGGGTTGCACCACTTAAAACATTCATCATACCATCTATTTTAGGAATTTGGTGCCTAATAATACCTATTTTGGGTACCAACAAAGCACAAGGATTTAAGCTCTTGCGAACCAAACCTTCATCCAACAACTCCTTTACTTAAGGAATAAACTCAAGCCCAAGAGATGTGACAATGCTAACAAGTGTCTTTTTACAAAGGAGAAAATGTGGAGGTTGTCTAAGAGGGGAAATTTCTTTAATATTTGTCTTTATTTCAAAATGTCTTTCCTTCTTAGCTAACCTCTTGGACGAGACATTTACCTCCTTACACTCCTCCTTAACCATTAAAGGTTGTCCTTCTTCTTAGGGGTAGATTTCTTCACTAGATTCTTCCCCTTTTGCTTCTTCACTTTTACTAGAGGAAGGTGAAGTAGTAGCCTCATCTTGGCTACTATAAATGTCTTGGCTCCTCATAATCATGGTTTTCTTGGTAGGGCATTGAGAAGTAATGTGTCTTCTTCCAAGACATTTAAAACACCTTATAGAGCTAGTCTTTTCTTGCATACTAGCCTCAGGGGGTTGTTTTTATATTGTCTTCCCCTTATCATCTTTGGGCTTAGAAGGTGTTGCCCCTAAGATGCCTAGACCTTGGTCTTTCTTTGGATAATAATGAGATCCATAAGATTTTAAAGTAGGCTTTCTTTTAAGTTTTTGCTCTATCCTTATTTCCCAATCTAAGTAAGCCTCTACATTGTCCTTCCCATGGAAGTATGGGAGGTTAATGTTAGCCTCTTGAGGCTTTCTTTCATTTTCTCTCCTATGAGAGTGAGGTCTAAGATGTGACTTATTCCTGCCTTCATAATAGTCACGAAGTTCTTCACTTAGGCTCTTGCAAGAGTTATGACTACTATAGGAGGCATGTTTTTATCTTTTCATTTCTTTCATTATTTTTCTTCTTTCTTCCTCTCTTATTTTCTCTCTTTCATCTTGACTTATTCTTCCACTCTTTTTTTCCTTTTTCTTTTGTCTCTTGTTTTTCTTTCCACAACTTAAGGGATCTCAACTCATTTAATATCTTATACAAGAGGTCCTTAGGACTAGAACCCTCACCATTAACACTAGATGAAGAATGAAGACTCATGTTGGTTCCTAAGTTGTGGTTCTTTCTTGTTGGCAGTTTGAAAACAAAAGGTAAAATAACTATGGTTGAAACTAGCCAAAATAAACACTAAAAGAGGTGTGAAAGATAATGTAAAAACTAATTGGTAAAAAGTAAGCTATCTAGGCGGTTTGACAATGGAAGGTAAAGGAAATAAACTATGAAAGTAAGCAAGAAATGTAAACTAGGCGAATCCTAAGAATGTTTGGATGACCACATTTAAGGTTCCCAACAAAACACTCACAATCCTAAGGGAAAATTGCCTAAAATTATTACACACAAATGGAAGTAGGGTGACCTATTGGAGACTCCCAACTTACTTCCAATGAAAGGCCTTTTTGTTTCAAAATTTGAAAGCAATGAAAGTAAGTAAATTGTTAATTACAAAATTACAACAAGGTCCTCAATTTTGGTGGTTGTTCTCTCTTTGGTGATTCACTCAATTTGGAGTGCTTCTTAGTCCAATAGCTCTTAAGGTTTTTTTCCCCTTGCTTCTTGACTCAAATTCTTTAAGGGATGACACCAATTCTCATTTCCAATTCCCTATATGGCAACTCACAAACAAGGAAACAAAGAGACAAGCAATAACCAGAGACCCAAAAAATGAAATGAAAGCTAAACCAATAGAGTTTTAACAAGACAAATTTTCAGGGATTTTTCAACAATTAAAGCAATGAAAATCACATAAAAGCAAGCTAGGACTCAAAGAGAATCTTAGAATGGCTCTAGAGTAGAGTAAAAAAAACTAAAATAAAACGACTCAAGAAACCTCTAGTTTTGGAACTTTTTTTTCACACTAATTTTCAATTGAAATTTCAGAACTAGGATTGGTATAAAATAGGCACCAATTATAGAACAAATTTTGAGCCAAAACAACAAGCACACTTCCCTTTCACTTTTTTTTTCTTGGACACTGATTTTTCTGCCAACTTGTGTGATTTTTATTATTTTTTACTTTAATCCAAATAACTTCGTTCTTTTTTCATAATTTTGTTCCAGATGTCTAGAAATTTCAGTAAAAATTTCAGCTCAAAACACGTAGTGACTAATTCTCAATAATTTATACAAGTTTGTATGTTCAAGTTGTCAGCACCATCGATTTCAACTTAGAAATCAAGAGTAGTGTTTATGTTGCTTAAGGCTTGGATAGTTACAATTTATGTTTGCTTATAGTCAATTATCTTGAATAACACAATTCAAGAGAGCTTAAGAATTCACAAATCCAGTCACAACTCAGCACCACAACTCAACTTCATCATAGGCATCATGTAGGAAACTTAGAAAACAAAAAAAAGAGTTCAACAACAAGACTACTTCTAGGAATTGATTTAGAACATGTTATGAACTAAATAACATGCATGAATTAGACTCAAAATTCAAAAGATAGGCTAAGAATGACAAGAATACATGAACAAATGTATCTAGAATTCAATCAACAAAATAAAAATTCAACACAAACTTAGAACATAATGTGATAATTACTATGACTAAACATGACTCTAAGACAACATGGATTAAGTGATTTACACTTAGATTTTTGTGTTTTTTTTTCCTAATCAATATTTTGGAAGAAAATTTAAATCTAAGGTTCAGCACATGAATATTATGAAGGAAAAATGATAGAACCTAAAATCAACACAAAACATGATTCAAGAGTAGCTCTACAAAATTTGAACCATAGAAATGCAAGAACAAGTGTAGATCTAGGATTTAATTAGTTTATTTTTTAATCTACTCTAAACAGCACCAAGCCACAAGATAATGGAGGATATACATGGAGAATAAGATGAAGAACAAGGAATTAAAGAGAATTCACCGAACAAAAAGATAGAGGAAGCAAAAGAACATCACCTAGATGAAGATGCTCTTGATACCACATGATGTAAGCTCCATTGGAGCTTGTGGGCCTAGGATCGTCTTCATCAATGAATTCCTTTGCTTCTTGGAAGATGAATGGCAGCAGAATGGAGAAGGAAGAGAGAGAAGAGACGCCACTTCAAGGAGAAGATGAGTTTAGAAGAAGCTCACCACCATAGGAGGCCATGGATAAGAGCTTGGAGGAAGAAAGAGATGAATGAAGGGAGAGGAAGAGAAGAACATGAAATTTTGTGCTCTAAAAGAACTCTAAAATCTAAAGTTTAATTTTCAAATGATCAAAGTTAAAAAAAATGCACACACAAGGCCTCTATTTATAGCCTAAGTGTCACACAAAATTGAAGGGAAATTTGAATTTCTATTCATATTTCACTTGAATTTGTGGTGCCAAAATTTCACTAATTATGATTAGTGAATTTTAGCTATGGTTCAGTCCACTAATTCAAGATCAAGTTCAAGATTCTCCACTAAGTATGCTTAGGTGGCATGAGGCATGTAAAGCATGAAGCACATGCACAAAGTGTGACTATATGATGTGGCAATGGGGTGTAGCAAACAAATGCTCACCTCCCCCTCTAAAATTTAATTGGATTGGGCTTCTCCCAATTCAATTAAATTTATTTTCCAACACACACATCAAATATTCACTTAATGCATGTGAAATTACAAAACTACTCCTAATACAAAAACTAGTCTAGGTGCCCTAAAATGCAAGGGCTAAAAAATCCTACATTTCTAGGGTACTTTACCTACATTATGGAACCCTAAATACAAGGCCCAAAAATAATGAAACCTTAATCTAATATGTACAAAGATAAGTGGGCTCATACTTAGCCCATGGGCCAAAAATCTGCCCTAAGGCTCGTAAAAACCTTAGGGCTTTCTCTTGCATCTCTGGCTCAATCTACTTGGAGTATTCTATCCAATATATTTGGCCCAATCTATTTTATAACCATCGTTAAAGATCTCAACTTTTAACGACGTTTGATATTAAAATGGTTTGTAACCGTTGTTGATTGCCTTTATTAACCGTCATTAAATGACTTTTTTGTAGTAATGAATCTTGGTCTTGAGAAGCTTTCTTGAATAGATTACTGATTCAGAGTTATCCCTTTTTGTTTCACTTTTTTTTAGTCGATCCTACTTTGTTGTTACAATGCTTTATAGTTTATACCCTTAACATTTTATGCTTCATTGTGTTGGTTTCTATATTATAGTTTGATAGATCCATTATATCTCTTGTCTTGATTTACAAAATTGGATTTGACTTTTGCTTTTTATTGTCTCTTCCTGGAAGTTCTACCATATACTTATTGTTCTGTATGATTTTGTGATGAAAAAACATCAATACAGAGGATGAGTCTGAAGGTGTGAACCTACCCAAGACCAAGGCAATGAAAGCTCCTCATACAAAGGTATATTAATTTACTATTGTTCTCCCAAGTTTCTATGGTTTTATTATGAAACTCAAATTGGTTATTCAACAATAACTTGTTCTTGTTAAAAATATTGCTATGAGCATTTTCTGAGGATTGTTTATTTACTGGTTAAGATGAGTATTCCTGCCTTTTTAGTGGGTATGTCAATCTCTAGCAGGAGTAATCTTAAGTCTGTCATCTATACTTCAAAAAATTTTATGCCAACCTCCCTTGATATCTACATGGACAATTTTATAATGTCTATAAAATTTACTCACATCTAAAATATAATGGGTATTTTCACTATTTGTAGGATTTGAATTTGTGTGAAGGGTGAATAAGAGTTGAGATAAATATACTTGCTATTAGAAATGTTATTCATTTTGCATTGTGAATATATTTTGATGATTTCACTAGTTAGAATGTGCATAGGCTTGTATGTCTTTCTCATGTTTATTTTTATAGGAGTATATTAATGTGGATTTTGGCTTACTTTCCCAATTTTTTAAAATTTAATTTAATTACTTGTTAAGATATTTGTTTCAAGTATAATATAAAAAGGTTGAAGGTTCATATTTTAGTGGATGAAATACCTGGCATGCAAAAGTTTTGAAATCTGGTTGTTATTCATTTTAGGACAACTTTTTACTAAGAAGAAAAGTTTAGGGAGAGAATGGACAAAGTGTCCAGCAATGGTACTTTCCCGAATTAGCTTCAACCTTTCTTGTGTGTGTGGTCCATGGTTGGGGTTACATAATACATATTAGCATTCAGGAAACAATTGGATTGAATTTTACAATATCAGTAATGTATTAAATATTTTTTATTATATCCTTAACCATTTATTATAAAGTATTTTTTTTTAAAAAAAAGTATGAACGAAAAGTCTAATAATATAAAAAAATTATATAACAATTTTATAAAACCAAGAAGACATTGGTATTTATAAAAAAAAATTGCAAGTGAGGTTCAACTACTACCCTTATTGTACATGACCTGATCTTGTGCTTGGACTTACACCCCAAGCAGATGGATCAGGGTACATCATTATCTTGCAAGATAATGTCTTTTTATTTGTATCCATGTGTATGGTTTTTGTCTTTGATATGACATATTATTGCAGACAAATGTATTTCTGTAGGAGGAGGTACATAGAATTGTGAAGCCACAATATTTTCTACCACCCATACATTGAGAACTCTTGTTCTTGAAGGAGCATGAATTACTTGGAAAATCAACTGGCATTCGACACACTACAACTGTGAGTGATTCACTTCTTGTTCAATGTTCTTATGTGATGCATGAGATATTAGTAGCATAATTTAAATAAAACTATGTTACTAGTATATTTTGTTTTAAATTATGTGATTTTCAAAATAATAATAATAATAAATGTATGCTGAAAAAGTGTGTCGAATAATATATTACTATTTCCTTTCAAAAATGTTAGTAAATTACACCAAAATTTTCCCAAAATTTTCACCTATTACATTCAATATTTCTTTGTTTTGCAATCTTAAAAAATATAATTTATTCCCTTATAATACTAAATAATTCGCAAAAAATAAGAGGATGCAAGTAGAGGGGAGGAGTGTCCTATGTTATACGAAAAAAATATATAATTTACTCTAATTTTTTTATGAAAATATATCAATAACAGCCATGAACATGATTGAAAGATTTCATCATAGTTGTATATTATTGATTTTTTTTTCTCTCATATAGTATTGAAATCTTGGGTAGTTCTCACCTTACAAGTCAAATTTGTGGGGTTAAGTTAGACCCTAAGCACAAATTCTAAGTTTGATTAGTTTGCATCACCATTATAATTATCTTCTTTGTTATTCTCTGGTTCTCATTAAACTAATGGCTAAGTTAGTTCAAGTTCCCCTTTACTGGTCTTAAAAAGAATTATTACAATTTTGCTTTATCTAAAGTTTTGTGATAAATGTCACAGGATGTTGCTGTTTGGCTTGAGCATTTTGAGTCCAAGGCTTTTGAACAACAAGAAGCTGCACAAAATGGTACTCAAGCCAGATACATCAATTGCTAGCAAAGACCACTTAAGGTATGGTGAAACTGTCCTTGGCCATATGGATCTGGTACTTCAATAGTTGTTGCTCGTGCATAGGTGTCTTTTAATACACCTCTTAGGTAAGGATGAAAATAGGCAAGGTGGCTTACAAGGGGTCAGTGGTCTATTTGTGCCTAATAGACTGGTCTTAATAAGTAATTATTAATAATTTAAAAATAATATTATTGTTATTATTATTATTATACTATTAAATTCATATTATAATATTTTGAGATGATATACTTTTTAGTCTATATAAAAGCTTAGGCCATTTAACCTACAAAACTTAGGTCCATCAACCTATTTAGAGGAGGCAGAATTGTTGGCCTATTTAAAAAGATTTGCTATAAAGAAAACCTTTTATTAGACTTTTGGGTTAGATTAGATTTTTAAAAAGGTTAGACCAAACCTTAAAGAAAGACCTATGTCAAGTAATAGGCTAGGCTCGGGCCTTAGATCTAGGAGATAGGTCAAACCTATTTTATTTTTAACAGAGCATATTAATGTGATATTGTAATGAAAATAATATTTTAATTTAAAATTAATATATTTTTTATAAATTGTTTCATTGTAAAAACAGACAAAATATTTAAAAAAATTACAAAAAACCTCATCGGTTGTCTAAAATCGATGTAGGAAGTATCTTTTAAAGACATTTTCTACATCGGTTTTTTCAGAACCGATATAGAAAATCCTTCAAAACACACAATTCAACATCGGTTTTGACCAAAATCGATGTTGTTTTTGTATATTTCTTACTATACGACATCAGTTTTCATAAAAACCGATGTTGTGTAGTGTATGTTAACATCGATTTTTTGAAAATCGATGTTAACATTGATAATGTTAATGTCGGTGGTTTCAACATCGATTAAAAACAGATGTTGAAAATCGAAAACAAATGATGTTAAAAGTTTATTTTTTAGTAGTGTTAGGAGAACCTATCCTTGCGGGATAGGAATCTCCAAGGGAATTCAAAAATAAACATGTGTAAATTGTTTATGAATCATGCATCATGTTGTGCATGTGTTTTGAAGTGAAGGACATTTATGAATCTAACCGGGGAAGTCATGAATGAGTTGACATATAACTCTGACCTTGGGGGTGCAATGGTTTGGAATCTCTTTTAAGCTCATGTTGGTCAAATGTGTTGGAGTATCCTGGCAAGGCCGGAACACCCTAACACACCGCCAGCGGTGTCATCTCAGTGAGAGTGATAGTGTTTGGTTGTCCATTATGTGGTAATTTGTCAAATACATGGATTCTCGAGCTACATTCACAGTATTTTCCAAAATGGTACCACATGCATAAGAGTCTACGGGTCTAATCTGCATCACATTTCGTGTGTGAATTTGTGTATGAAATGTTTGATTTGGATGAGACATGCTTGTGTTGTGAAATGCAATTGTTTATAAATGCATCTTATATCTTTATGACTTCCTAAATGTTTTAAATTTATTGTGAGATGTATCTCACTCTCCGTCTGTTTTTCTTGTTTGTGTTTTGATTGAATGTCACCCTTACAGGTGAGTCTTTGTAAGGTTACGATGATGATGCTACATGATAGATTTATGTCTCCACTTTATATTACTATTAATTTTAGGGTCATGGATGTTCTAAAACAATGTAAAATTGGGACACAGGTTTTATTTATTTATTAAAGTTTAAATTAATAAGCATTTTTTCACCATATTTTATTTAATATGGTTTGTACAAAGTTTGAAGCTCCAAGATTTATTTAACATGGAGTTACGTTATTTATTGATTTGTTTTCTATAAGCTTACAAATATTTGACATGTCTTACTGCGAAATAAGAGTTATTTTTTTAAAAAAAGTCAATACATCATTTTCATTAAATTAGGCTACAAATGTATTGAAAAAACATTACAAGTGCATATATCTTGGGGTAGAAGGGTGTTACACACTAGATCCTAGGGTGAGGGATCCCTCTTAGTTTATATAAAGGCTTCAAAATTAGGTCTAGTAACTCTTTAGTTCATATATTCCCAAAATATGATTTTTTTTAAAAATATTTTTGGCATCTCTAGTTATCCTATTTTAATTAATTTGACTCTAAATAAATAAATCATATAACATTATTTATGATAATGAGTCCAGGGCCTTTGGAATCACTCAAATCCAATTTAAAAAGAATTTTCTATGATTAAAACACTAATTATGCTCAAAATCATATAACATTTTTTTAAAGTTTGTAAATTTTAAAAATATTGAAGTTTTTTTTTCTTATCCTTTAATGTATTTTGACATATGATAAGAAATAAACCAAAGTCTCCACGTACAGTGGCAATCTCTTGAAAATGTATGACATTGCCATTTAATAAAATGGAACAAATGATACGAGAATATGATAAAAAAAATTAAATAATTGGTAGTTTTAAAAAATAGTTTATTGTTAATTAGCATATTTATAGTTTATATGTTTATATTTTTTTTCTAGTTATTAGATTAATCACTCAATTTTATAATAGTCATCGGATTTAACTGAATTTAATGTTCCTAAATATATTTAATGAATAATTAAGCTATTGACATTAATGTTATTTATAATATAATTTTTATATTATTTTTTATTATTTTATATTAGTTAATAATATTCTATTTATCATACAATTTTCTTTTAAATTAATAATTAAGGATAAAAATTAAATAATGATTTATTATATATATATATATATATATATATGAGTGCATATTTGATTTTTTTCAAATCTTAAATACCATAATTATAATTTAAATTCTTGTAATAATAATAATAATAATAATAATAATAATAATAATAATAATAATAATAATAATAATAATAATAATAATAATAATAATAATAATAATAACGTACTATTAGTTTTTTTCCTACCCATAATTGGTTATCAAATGAAAATATATTTAACTTTTATTATGTTATTTTTTTAAAATCTTAAATATTTTATAAATATACAAATATATAAATATCACAATACTAACATTGAATATTATATTAATACTTATTCTCAAATTTATTATATTTTTAAAAATATTTACATCAAAATATATTTTATAAAAAATAATAACTGAAAGTACTAATTTTAAAAACATGGGTGTTAAATTTAAATAATTCATAATTTTTTTTCTTTTATTTAATAACTAAGGATATATGTGTGTATAAAGAAATAAACTATATATTTTATAACTTTGTAAAGAAATATATATAATTTTATTTTTCAATTTAATTATTAAAATATATTTTATAAGCAATTGAAATTATTTATAGATATTTAGATAATTTTAAAGTAATATTTAAAAATAAAGTAATAGAAAATTGTATATATAAATTCACTTTATCTTTATTTTTATAGAAAATTACATAAACTACCCTAACAGTAAGAGAGTTTCTATGTGCCTCAAATAATTTGGAAATTTTGATACTTAATTTTTATAACCAATCAAATAACTTAAGAAACAACAATAATAAATTTTTAAACCCTGAACCCCACAATACTTTTTTATCAAATGTATGAAAAT